>NC_027748.1:13437025-13466695 GCF_000695525.1 Brassica oleracea var. oleracea
CTGGAAGTTCTTCATATCCCTGGTTGTGTGGATCAACAAGTAAGATATCATTTGTAGCTTGCTCAGGTACTTCTACTTCATTTACGGCATCTTCTTGTAAAGGCTGTTGTTCATCAGTCAAGACTCGACCTCGAGGTGTAACTTTTATAGCGGCTAACCAAGATATTCCAGATTGTATGATCTTCGGGTATGGAATAAAACAAACTTGGTCTGCTTGAGATGCCAATATGTAGGGTTTACATTTGTTGTACCTCTGTGTAGCATTTATATCAACAACTCCAAACTTGCTATACCGAACACCTCTATTGACGGTGGGGTCAAACCAAACATATTTGAAGAGAATGCATTTCAGCTTCACCAGGCCGGGGAACTCCACTTCGATGATCTCTTGTAAGATTCCATAGAAGTGTAGTGTGAAAAGTATAGCCTCGTGCGAAATACATAGATGTTGTGGTGACCTTAGCGACCGGACCTTGTATCAATTCGTGAAACCATTGAGGATAGAATGAATCATCATAATCAACCTGGATCATCAACATATATATATATATAAATATATTAACTTCATTAATTATATAATAAATAACATATTTACGTTTGATAACTCAACCACGAATGTGCAACTACGTTTCTCGTAAATTTACGACCACATTACGACTACCTGAAAGTTTGGTCGTAAATGCGAAGTTAGTTTACAATACTCCATATTTCATTGTTGCTCGCCGACTTCCATATTCGTAAGTGTGAAAAGTGTAGCCTCGTGTGAAATACATAGTTGATGTGGTGACCTTAGGGACCAGACCTTGTATGAATTCGTGAAACCACTGAGGATAGAATGGATCATCAAAATCAACCTGGATCATCAAGATATATATATAAATATATAATTTCATTAATTATATAATAAATAACATTACGTTTGATAATAACTTAACCACGAATGTGCAACTACGTTTCTCGTAAATTGGTCGTTAATCAGATGGTAGCTTGTCGATGTAATTTAGTCGTACATTTACAACCACATTACGACTACCTGAAAGTGTGGTCGTAAATGCGAAGTTAGTTTACGACCAATTTACGACTAAACCTTTTAGTAGCAAAATTACGTCTAAGTTACGACGGACTTTAACATAGTTGTAAGTTAGACGTAACGTCGAAGTTAATTTACGACTACACATTTGTAGTCGTAAATGGTAGTCGTCACTCTCACGTTTTCTTGTAGTGACTCTATTTTACTATTATATGTTATTTTTGCATTTACTTATCTTACTTAAATCATATATAAAATAGATAATCATTTTTCATTTTAGAATATATATATGTAAAGTATAATAAAGTATAACAAAAAAAAAATACTCAGAACATCCATATATGTCAAAGGTTTTTTGTTACTGTCGGAAAACTAGTCAAAAATCTATCTTATGGTATAGCTTGTGACCTCAAAATATTAATTTTTATTTTAGTAATTATCTAAATCGTACCAATTTATATTTATTATTATAAGGCTTATAGTTAATATAAATTAAAAGGAAGATTTAGTAATAATTAATAAAATTTCACTTCTAAGTAATAAACTTAACTGCATTTATATATACAGATAAATTGAAATTATTTTTAGGCTATAATCTAAGACACATAATGTATTATGGAACTATGTAAGACTTTTTAATATTAATGACCATCTAATTAGAAGTAAGAGGTTTAACTTTATAATAATTACAAACAACAAATACCATTTGATTTTTCATTCTATTTTCATTATTATGTACTTTCATCTATCACTTTGGATCTACATAATGATTATGTAACCTCTAATTGACTAATAAGAAAGTCGTTGTTGGAGATGGGCTTAGTACAAGCCTATTAAAAGCTAAGCCTAAAATCAGGTCCGGCGCGCTAAGCAACAATTGATGACTTCGCTAGAAGACAAAACGTACGTCACTATAAATTGAAGACGTCAGATTCATTGAATGGGCGGTCAGAAAGTACATTAAAGGAGAACATCGCCTCTTCATCACAGACAAAGTCTTGGATGACCTCGACCACTAGGCGAGCTCGGCCCAGACGACCTCAAACCATAAAATAGAAAGATACTTGTTTAGACGAACTGTTTAGATGAGCATCTTTAGTTCTTCTAATTGTCCGAGCTTGTTTATTCTTGACTACTAATACGAAAATCTCTACCCCTTTATATCATTTATAAATATTACATCACCGACCAGATATGGAAACAACAATTGGCGCCCACCGTGGGGCAGAGGATTCTTCTTCACCTCCAGACAGCTCGACAGTCACAGAACCCACAGTGCAACCAGACGCCCCGATTTCTGCAACCACCGACCATCCTAGAATAACGAGCACACAACTAGCTGTAATGACAATCTCGGACCATCTAGCCAACACCTCGACGCTAGTGGCGACGACTTCGGGCAAACCATCAATGGTGGCAACCTCGGACCATCTGGCCAACACCTCGACGCTAGTGGCGACGACCTCGGACGAACCATCTAGCCAATACCTCGACACTGGTAACGACGACCTCAGACAAACCATCAATGGTGGCAACCTCGGATCATCCAGCTAACACCTCGACGTTAGTGGCGACGACCTCGACCCAGCCATCAATGGTGACAACCTCGGCCCTTCCAGCCAACAACACATCGTCTATTGTGGCGACCTCGGCCCTACCAGCTGCAGTTACGACCTCGCGTCATCCAGCCGGCACCACGTCTCTCATACCGACGACCTCGAGGGAACCATCAATGGGGGCAACCTCGGACCATCTAGCCAACACCTCGACGCTAGTGGCGACGAACTCGGGCGAACCATCAATTGTGGCAACCTCGGACCATCTAGCCAACACCTCGACGTTAGTGGCGACGATATCGACCCAGCCATCAATGGTGACAACCTCGGCCCTTCCAGCCAACAACACATCGTCTATTGTGGCGACCTCGGCCCTACCAGCTGCAGTTACGACCTCGCGTCATCCAGCCGGCACCACGTCTCTCATACCGACGACCTCAGTCCAACCAATAAATCTAGAGACTTACGCTCAGATCAGAACTCCTCTGCAACCCACAAACAGGACAACACATGTCGTAACCCCAGCTGCAACACAACCACCTAACACAAGAATGATGTACTCCACTCAGCCAGACATCTCCATGATCTTTTAGACCGTTCTCGGAAGGATCAACGAGCTCGCTCGAGGAACGACCTCTTGTTTGGACGACCTCGCGCATTCTCAGATTGCTTGCAACAACCGCATCAACGAACTCCAGTCTGTCGAGATTGGCGCATCAAGATCACAACAAGTTGATATCACTCCACGACTCCATCGTGTTCTTTTCAACGATTTACCAACACCAATGACCAGTTCAGGACAGCAGCGATCAATCCAAGCCAACGATCTACGTGCACCAATCACAAGTTCCGGACAACAACATCAGAATCATGTGAACGAATCTTCAGCACCAATCATCGACTCCAGACAGCAGCGCCCAAGTTATCTAAATGATCAACATCTTCAAAACATCAATTTCCCGCAGATCACCAACAGGGAGACCCAACACAGAGACGACGACATTGAAGAAATGAGGGCTCAGCTGCAAAGCATGAACTCCAAAGTCCATCAGGCAACCAGCGCAGCACCAGAGATCGATTGTGTACTCCGCGAGACCCATTATACACCTTTTACAACTCGTCTCCTCAGTATCCCTGTCCGACATCAGAAGAACAAAATCAAACTCCCGACTTACAACGGAACATTTGATCCAAGAGAGTATCTCACTGCCTTCAGCATCGCAACCGGGAGAGCCAATTTCTCACCAGAAGAACGTGACGCCGGTCTCTGTCAATTGTATGTGGAAAATTTGAGCGGACTCGCCCTCGGTTGGTTCTCACGCCTTGAAACTCATTCTATCGACATCTACAATCAACTCTCGACGGCCTTCCTCAAACACTACTCGCTGTTTATCCAACAGAGTGCAACTAATGCCGACCTATGGACTCTGGCTTAAGAACCTACGGAAACACTACGCTCGTACATCGACAAGTTCAGAGCAATCGTTTCTCGCATTACCGTACTCGACGAAGCAGCAGTCCTCGCACTCCAAAACGGTCTTTGGCACGAATCACCATTCCGAGAAGAGCTCATGAAGTATATACCACTGACTCTGGAAGATGCACTCCATCGGGCGATAACTTTCATCGAAATCGAAGAAGATAAAGCTGCATTCAGCAAAAAGCACGCAGCCACCAAAAAATTATCTTCGAAAGATAAAGAGCCTGACGAATACTACGAACCTAGACAACATTATGACAAAGCGTACAGAGATGGAAAGAGCAGAAAAGAATCCAATTATCAAATCAGCGACCAACCATCCAGTCGCTCCACAGGAAAGCACGCTCGCAACAGTAAAGGATCAGAAGATGCTCAGGCATATTGCATTTCTATAAAAAAATAAAAAATATACCTAAGAAGAAGGCGCAAGCAAGAAGACCGGCGCGCCCCTGATGTACCAAAAATAAGACTCCAGGAGGATCCGCCCTTTTAATCCTAGCATTTACTTTCCTTGTAAAGGTGAACTACGGTCGGCTTCATCCCCGCATGTGGGGTACGTAGGCAACCTCTCACGAGGCTCAGCTAGTTCTATAAAAAAAATCTATATTTTCAAACAAATACCAGGATACGACCATCTCTCACGTAAAAAAAATGAGATTCGTTCGCAGTGCTGCAGCTCCGCGCTCACACAATCAAATTTGCAAAAAATACGAGATCCGATCTCAGTGATGCAGCTCCGTGCTCACACTTAATCAAATTTGCAAAAAAAATAATAATAATACGAGATCCGTTCTCAGTGGAAGCTTCGCGCTCACACTTAATCAAATTTGCAAAAAAATATAATATCCGTTCTCAGTGCTGCAGCTCCGCGCTCACACTTAATCGAATTTGCAAAAAAAATATACGAGATCCGTTCTCAGTGCTGCAGCTCCGCGCTCACACTTAATCAAATTTGCAAAAAAAGTGTTGCAGCTCCGCGCTCACACTTAATAAAATTTGCAAAAAAAAATATACGAGATCCGTTCTCAATGCTGCAGCCCCGCGCTCACACTTAACCCAACAACTAAAAAAAATTTCATATTTTCAACCTGAGTCAATAAACGGGATGCACTGCCAAACCTCCGATCGCCTCACCTCAGTCCAACCCCGAGCCCTCGTCGCTTTGAAGTATTCCACGCACTCACTATCACTAGGAGCAAGAGGAACACCAACTAAATGAGAGACGAGCTCGAACCAGAAGACGACGAGCTCAACCCACCTCACCACGACACGGCTCCGTCGACAAAACCAGAAGACGACGAGCTCAACCCCACCTCACCACAACACGGCTCCGTCGACAAACGGCAAGCTCGGGATAGCAAGCGACAAGCTCGAACCAAGGGACGAGCTAGGAACTACAGGAAACAAACTTGGAACAAAAACTGACGAGCTTGAAACAAAAACCGAACTCGAAGCCACCATTAACAAACTCAGAGCATCAGATGAGCTCGGAACATCAGACAAGTTTGGGATCTCCAGCAACGAAATTGGAGCCACCATTGACGAGCTTGGGACGACAGGAGACGAGCGCGGGATCTTACAAAACGAGCTTGGAGCCGCCATTGACGAGCTTGGGACGACAGGAGACGAGCGCGGGATCTTTAAAAACGAGCTTGGAGCCGCCATTGACGAGCTTGGGACGACAGGAGACGAGCTCGGGATCCTCAACAACGAGCTCGGAGCCGCCATTGACGAGCTCGGAGCCGTCATTGACGAGCTCGGGACATCAATAGGCGAGCTCGGAGCTGCCATCGACGAGCTCGAGACATCAAGAGGCAAGCTCGGAGCCGCAGTCGATAAACTCGGGACGACAGAAGACAAAATCAGAACCTCCATTAACGAGCTCTTCTCAAACCCAGCTCCTCCTTCGACGAGCTCAGCCTCTCCAAATGAACTCAGAACCACCATTGACGAGCTCTTCTCCAGCTCAGCCCCTCCTTCGACGAGCTCAACCTTTCACCGGTGACAAGCTCAGCTCCTCCTTCAAACGAGCTCAGCCTCTCTTCCCCACACCACAGACCACGACCAAACCTTTTTTTTTAAAAAAAAAGGAGCTCAGCCTCTCTTCTCCACACCACGTACCACGACCAAACAACTTTTTTAAAAAAAAAGGAGCTCAGCCTCTCTTCTCCACACCACGTACCACGACCAAACAACCCTTCCTTCAAACAAGCTCAGCCTCTCTTCCCCACACCACAGACCACGACCAAACCTTTTTAAAAAAAAAACAAGCTCAGCACCTCTTCTCTCACACCACAGACCACGACTACTAGGCGAGCACAGCCTCTCCAACAATTGCTTCCGCCTGTTTTCAACGAACTCAGCCTCTTCTTTCTTACACCTCAAACCCAAGACCAAAACCCCTCTTTCTTTGTGTCGGCAGGGAGATAAGGAAAGGAGGAGGACCACCCAAAAATAAAAATAAAAAGATAAGAAAGAGAGAGAAGGAGCCACACAAAAAAAAGACACAAAAGAATTTTTTTTTACCTTGATTCCAAGTGGGGGACAAGAACTAAAAAAAAAATAAGACCCAACCATCACTTATATATATATGTAAGGAAAAATGTGTTGCCTATTTCCCGACAATTCCCGAGCCTGGCCTGATTTTCTCATACAGAAGATTCCAGAAGAATTCACCAAGACTCGACACTTGGCGAACAGTGGGGGGTGGGGGGGGGAGGCAATTGTTGGAGATGTGCTTAGCACCGTTAAGAGCTAAGCCCAAAATCAGGTCCGGCTCGCTAAGCAAGATTTCGCTAAAAGACAAAACGTACGTCACTATAAATAGAAGACGTCAGACTCATTGAAAGGACGGTCAGAAACGTATAGAAAGTACATAAAAGGAGAACCTCGCCTCTTCATCACAGACAAAGTCTTGGACGACCTCGACCACTAGGCGAGCTCGGCCCAGACGACTTCAAACCATAAAATAGAAAGCTACTTGTTTAGACGAACTGTTTAGACGAACATCTTTAGTTCTTGTAATTGTCCGAGATTGTTTATTTTTGACTATTAATACGAAAATTTCCACCCTTTTATATCATTTATAAATATTACATCACCGACAAGATATGGAAACAACAGTCGTTATAAAAAAAAAAAAATAATAAGTACAAACATATTTTATTGTTTCCTTACTATGGGTTTGGGTGTTTATTTGGGCTTATGTATGGGTTTTAACGGGTTCCTTACTAGTTGTTGTATTAGTCTGCTTGCGGACCACTTGGAGGATTATGAGTTAGGACAGTACAAATTGCTTTTCCTGGGACCTTGGATCATGACTTTGTCCTGCACCTGAGCTTCTTTAATAGAACTTATCGAATTAATAACATATTGCTGTTTCTTGTTTTTCAAAAAAAGCATTCAACATACTGTATTTTTACAACACATCCTTGGAACTCAAAACAGGTGACACATACAAATATATATGGTGGTTATAATATTTTCAAATCAAGATCAGCTCTCTGCAGTAGAGAGAGAGACATGAATCATATAGAACAATGTCTCATTCCAATCCTAACCTAAGAAGAATCCATTACTGTCGCTTCCTTTGTCTTCTAAGGACCAGACTGTATTCTCCCTATGTTATGCGGATACGGGTAAGAAGAATGGTTCAAAGACGAGATGTCACCGTTTTGAGTCTCGTTCTGAGTTTCTCTCGGTGCATACTGATTCAAACCGCCGTTTAAGCTAGCATAGTACGATGCTATGGGAGCAGCATGAACAAACCTGAAACCGACTCCATTTGGGTGAGTTTGGTTGATGAGTTGTTGTTGATTCTGATGCTGACGCTCGTTGGAAGTGTGGTCAAGTCCATCAGACGAGATTCCAACACCAAGATTGAGGCTGACGGTGTCTGTTTCACCTGGTCTGAACCGAGGCTGGTTGTCATGATGATTGCTGCTAGACTTTGAAGTGGGGACATCGTGATTGTGTTTGCCTTCGTATGTTGTTATAACAGCTTTCGGATCATGTGATGCCCGCTCCACGTGTTTTCTCACTGGGCATCCAGGAGCTGTGCACTTGTAATAGCTCCTACAAAAAAAGGAATCAACACTCTACGCACAAACCAAACAACTAGCTATCATTTTGAACTGCAAGTTTTGCTTGTGTATGTACACTTGAGCAGAAAGAGTTTTGTGGTTGTACGAACCTGGGATTTGGGTTTCCTCTTACGACCTTCTGCCCATACTTACGCCACCTATAACCATCATCAAGTATGTCAACCTCACTCAGAGTTTGAACAACAACTCGAGGCTCCCGGATAGGTTTCACAAGTGGAGTTATTTCCATGGTCCCATCCAACCTCCTGCGTAAAGTTAGAAGAATGTTAAATCACTCACTGTTTCAAACAAATCACCTGAATCCTTGTATTCTAATACCTCCGTTTTGTATATGGATCATCTTCATCCTGGTCATCATTACTCTTATTTGACACTGCAACTTCTCCACCATCCTCAGTTGTAAGAGGTACTTCAGGGTTACCAGCTTGCTCAATGGCTTGTGCCAAGTTGTACACGCTCTTCTCTGTATTCATAAATAAAGAGAAGAAGGAACAGATGAAGTTATAGATACTGTCAAGGAGAATATGTGAAATCTTGTCTGTCATTGGAGGATGCTTACCTACTCTCTCTTCTTGTGCAGACATACCAAGACTACAAGAGTTTCGTCGACCAGGTTGAGGTTTAGGATGGTCATGCGTACCCTTGTAAATAATATCTGTGATCTGGCCATCATAAGACCTTTCAAATAATTTTTTCACTTCGCAATTAGGATGTGTACATTTATAATAGCTCCGCGGGAATTCACTCCCTTTGACATGCTTTTGACCATACTTTCTCCAGTTGTAACCATCATCCGCCAATACTGATGGCGCACTTCCCCTCGGGTCATCTTGCGATGCCTGGACTGATTCATCTACCTCAGATCCGGCCGGAATATCTGAGCTTTGAGTTGGCCGCCTTAGCTCACTTGAGTTAGCTGCAGCCTCACTGATCGAAGAAGGTGAGTGTGAGGATCCATAGCCTTGGCCTTGAAATTGAACTGCTGGCTCACTTCTATGCTTGTCAAGCTCTGCATAAACCTTGAAATCAATAAAAATATTTAGACAATGCCAACCACGGAACAGTATACAAGAACTGGATATAAGGTTTCTTGTGATATAACATTCTAAGCAAAAACACTTCTTGGGACAATAATACCATAGTGGATGCAGGAGGTCTGAACTCAAATTCACTGGAGTTTTGCTCGGGGAAGGTGCTGTCCTGGTGGAATGGCCTTCCTGTATAAGAGCTTGAGCTAACGTGCACTGGTCGTGGCTTGAACAAAGAACCAGTAGTAGGGGAAGGTTCAGGCTGAAAAATTCACATATAGAAAGTTTATATAAGTGGAAACATAAACACCAACTATCCGTCACTTTTAGGTTTGAGCATCACTTAACCTAAACCTCCATAAAACGAGATACCAACAGAATCATTCAATACCTCTAATATAAGCAATGTAATCTGAACAATGTGAAGGTAAAAAGAGATGGAGAGAAAGAGGCCAGAGTATATATATATAAACTATGTAGCAGACACGAAAGGGTTTATTCGAGAGAACAATGCTGAACGGATACAAATGCACCGATGCAGAGAGTATAAGGTAACGTGAAGAATGAGAATCTTCTGGGCTAAAGTCTCTCTGTTAACGTAAGCAAAAATAATCATAGTTTTATTATAAGCACTTTGTGAAATGATTAAGAAACAAAAAAATGGAAACGATGCCATTTCCTTGTGAGCAAACAGGAAGCATCTTCCACCAAATTACAGAACCCAATTAAGAAACCCCCCACTACCACCACTAAGCACTACTAGAAGAATCGTAAAGGCTCCACTTAAAACCACAACATGAACAGTGATCCGAATCAGAATCTGAGGCAACGACAAAAAAACTGAAAAAAAAGTGGAACAATAATGTCAAAAAGAAAACAAAACTATCTGTTTTCTTTTTTCTTTTGGTTGCTACAAGAAAATCGACTGAATGCAATGTCCAATTTCACGAAATAAAAATCAATACTTTAGGTCTTAAAAAAAATGCAATCAGAAAACCTAATTTCTCAATCGAACCCACAAAAAGAGGTGAAAGAAGTAGAGAAAGAGTAGCTATGTGGTTAACCTTGATGTTGGAGATGAAAACGGGAGATTCCAGAAACGAAGTGGGACTCAGCCCAGGAGGAATAGTGATGTCGGTAGACCTCGAGATCGGAAGCTTAGCCGGTGACATCAGCTTGTACCTCGCACCTCCACCACCATTGCCTCCTCCTCTGGATGCCGTGGGATCTACCGGAAACTCCTTCCGGTCATTATTAACTTGAGGGTTCATTATCTAGAGAAATGAAGGATTTTTCAAGGGTATAAGAAACGAAACAAGTAAAAAAAGAAAGAAAGAAGGAAGCTCGGCTATGGCGGATTGATAGCTTTTTGCTATTTCTCCCTAAAAGCTTGTGTTAGTGAAGATTTTGTAAGAAAGTAATCGACTTTCCGACCACTTGTTTTTGCCTTTTTTATATATTTCTCTCTTTTTTTTGTTCTTAACCTCCTTTTTATTTTACTTTATCAACTAGGATAAGACGTGAGTTTATTTCTATATATTATCAATAATTTTTTTTATATATGTGATCATTTTATTTATATATATAAAATATTTTTGTTGTTATTATATAATTTCTTTCCGATGGATCAGATCAATTTTTATTAAAAATAATAGAACAAAACTATAATTAATACATCATGGGTTGATCGGATTATGACATAAAAACCTTATTTTTTCCATCGAACATATTCTTGAAAAAAGTGAACAGTATTGTTTTTATAGTTGAATTATTTTGATTTTTATCTTCCATATGGTTTTGAAAACTTTCAAATCAACCATCGAATTGATATATGTCATTTTAATGTTTTTAGTCGTATACTTAAGGAAAACTTACATTTTTGTGATTTAAAGTCGTTTTAAAAAGTTCAAAATATAACATCTAAGAAAAAATCTAACATATAAGAAAAATCTAACATATAAGGTGTCCTCATTTTTGTATTTTAAAGTCGTTTTTAAAAAAAATAACATATAAGGTTTCCTCATTTTTTTAATTTAAAGTCATTTTAAAAAATTCAAAATATAACATATAAGAAAAAATTTAATTTTTTATTATATGGTTAATGTGATTGTTTATTTTTTTAATAATATAAAATTAAACAAAAATGAAGAAGGATGCAAAAATTGTTATCAAATCTTTATTATTCATAATCATTAATTGCCATATATATGTAAATCATATTAGGTAATTCTGTAGCTTTTATTTAAAGGAAAAATACACACTTCTTATATTTTAGGTTAATATAATGTTCTCTAGTGGACATTAAACAAATTATGACATGAAAACCTTATTTTTTCCAGCGAACACATTCTTGAAAAAAATAAACAATATTGTCTTCACAATTGAATTATTTTGACTTTTATCTTCCATATGGTTTTGAAAGCTTTCAAATCAACCATCGAATTGATACATGTCATTTTAATGATTTTAGTCGTATGCTTAAGAAAAACTTACATCTTTGTAATTTAAAGTCGTTTAAAAAAATTCAAAATCTAACATATAAGAAAAAATCTAACATATAAGAAAAATATAACATATAAGGTTTCCTCATTTTTGTAATGTAAAATCGTTTTAATAAATTAAAAATATAACATATAAGGTTTCCTCATTTTTGTAATTTAACGTCATTTTAAAAATTCAAAATATAACATATAAGAAAAAATCTAATTTTTTTATTATATGGTTAATGTGATTGTTTAAGTTTTTTTTTAAAATATAAATTTAAACAAAAATGAAAAAGGATGCAAAAATTGTTATCAAATCTTTATTATTTATAATCATTAATTCTCGTATATATATAAATCATATTAGGTAATTCCGTAGCTTTTATTTAAGGAAAGAATACACACTTTCTATATTTTAGGTTAATATAATGTTCTCTAGTGTTATATAATTATGAAATAATGTGACATCGTTAGATTAAATTATATTTTATATTAGATGCTCTAGAATTCTTTAAAATGAAATTTAGAAGGCATTTATAGTGCCACCTAGGATTTGAGATTTTTTTAATTAATACAAAATTAAGGTTCTAATTTTTCAAATGCTTCTCAATTAATATATAGAGGATTTCTTATTTTCATATTAATTTGGAAACAAACAAGGAAATTCACGTTTCTCTTGATTTAAAAGAAGGAAATTAGCGGACCTTATTAAGTAAACAAGGAAATTCACGTCATAATATTCAAATCATTAAATCCTTATATTTTCGAGCTTTATTGGGCTAATGGCCACTATTAACTAACACAGTGCATAATATCTTAAGGTCAACTAGATCATGGCCCATTGTAAAATGAGCAATTAGATCCACTTAACACTATCATTACGCTTTCCTCGACTAACACTATCATTAACATAGCCCATTTGTAAGTTATGGGCCTATGGCTTATAGAGAAACACAGTTGACCAACATATTTTATGTGGGAACTAAGAATATAATTATCTTGTTAGGGTATATCGTATGACTTGTAGAAATATTGGGATTGATTTAACCAGCCAATTTTATGTGGGAACCAAGTCAATATATTTTTGTTAAATTTACATTTTTAACTAATGATCTAATTATCTTGTTAGGGTAATCATTTCGCATGCTAGTCCATCCACTGGAGGATAAAATTCCATGTGAATTATATATTGAAACATCGAAGTTTTGTATTTAATCGGAAGAAAATAAAAATACTCGACAATGATCTAGAACTAGAAGTGGTAAAGTTTACCTGAATATTTACAAAGTTCAAGAACGTTGCTGTCCTTGGCAACATTTGACCAATATAAAAGGTGGTTTCAATGTTTTAGTTTGGTGTAATTTAATTTTGAATTGTTTTAGTCCATACTATAGGCATATACTGAGGAATAGTGATCTTATTACTCAAGTGCTAGAGACCTTTTAAGGAGTGAGATCTTTCGAAAATAAATGATGAACATTTATAGTTTTCTGACCGTAAACATTTTTAATTATCAATAATGTTCGACATATGAATTAATATGGTCATGCGAAAACTGTTATGACATAAACTCAACGTTTCAAACATGTAAACTGTTATTAACTGCACCAAATCAAAGTCGTGCCTAGTGCCTATTGGAAAATGCACGGTTAGGCCCCGAGCAAATTAAATAGATGATTTTTAGGGGCCCCTTACGTCAATGTTTTGTATAGCTTATTGGTTTGGTAATCTCATCTTAAGTACTTAAGTAGTACTCAAAGTTCGATTGCGTTTAGTGGATATTTTGCAAGCTTATCCAAATCTCTCAGATTAGTATGTTTTAGGGTCCGACAATATTCATAAATAATCACATGCAACACAACAAAGCAATAATTGAAAAACTATGTTTTCTTTTAATATATAGATCTACACATCCACTCTATTTCCATTATTTGGCATATATTAAAAATATTAAAAATTGATTAATTTTTTATAATTAAATATATAAATAATTTAAATCAACAGTATTCGATTTTTTTAAATTTATAATTCATCATAAGTAAAAACTAAAAATTAATTTTAAAAAAAAATTGTAAACTATTTTGAAACATTTTTCTTTCGGAAATGAAAAAAAATATTTGTCTTAGGCCTCTAATAGTCTGGGCACGGGCCCTGCACCTAATAATACCTCTGAGGGGAAATTACTAAAACAAATGTATTATTTATGTCAATGAGATCATCGAATGCTTAATATATAATTATATAGTTCTTTTTGGCCGTCTGCATATATTTATATAAATATAATGCAACCTTTGGATACTCAAAACATCATTTTGTCCAAAAAGAACATTTCGGTAGACTTTTGCATCCACACAGAATCAAGCTGTATGCAGTATAGACCCTATCTTCTCTAATAATTTTATAGAATTACCAACCGCCCGGAGTATGCTGGTGGTTAAACGCATACATTGGTGTTATTGTATTCCTAATTTAAAATCTGGTGGGAGAAAAGGTTTATGATCTTTTTCAAAAAAGTAAAGAAATGGTTTATGATGTGTTAGTATCAGTAGAAACTAACTCCGGATCAAAAAGAGGTTAGAGTTCAAAACTCAAATTCCTCCTAATCAAATAAAAATCATTCTATAAATTTGTATTATTACTTTAGTGTAAACATCATATTCTAAAGGGTTTTTAATGGGTTTCTAAAGGGTTTTATTACTAAAGTTGGTCTTGTAATCATTTTTGCCACTATATTTTTAATTTTAATGCATGAATCAGTTCCAAAAAAAAAAAAATCATATATAATACACCCACATAACAGAAGATTTATCCATATTGGAAAAGATCAAATGTCAACAAAACAGAATATTAAAATAAATATCAAATTCCTCTTCTCTCTGCGTTGTTTAGCCTGTTTTGGGGTGTTGCTTTAGCTTCATGTAACTTAGGGTTTCTGTTTCGTTCGGTTAACCGGAATTGTATGCCACCGGATGTCTCTTTTTGGGGAAGATAAGGTTAAATATATTTTAATTTTTTTAAAAAATTAATAAAAAATAATAACATTGCAGAAAATAGTATCTTATATATTAAAATAGAAGTCATGACTTTGTTCATATGTGATTTTTTTTGTTTAGACCATCCTCTAAAAAGTTTATCAAATTTTACGTACATAACTTAATCATCATATCTTTTAATATTTTTATCTTTTATTTAAAATAAAAATAAATATTGTTTAATAAAATTCTAAGAAAATCTTTTCAGAATCAGGATAAAATTTATTTTTGAAAATTAATTAACTTAAATTTTAATTATCATAAATATAATTAGAATTTCAAATTAAATTTATTTTTGATTGATGAGCGAAAATTAAATCATATAAATATTTTAATTATATTTTAATGATAATAAAAATTTAAATTGATTAATTTTCAAAATACATTTTATAAAGATCTCTAAAAGATTTTGTTAGAAAGAAATATCCTTTCTCTTTCAAATAAAAATATTTACTACAAAATTAGTTTATAAGTACAATATATTATAGTTTCTCTTTTAAAAATATTTTTTGTTGTACTTAACAGTATCTCAAAATATTTCTTCTATTATGTAGGTCCCATTTAATTAAACTTCCATATATAATTTTCAAATTTAGAAATAAAACCAGAAATTATGTTGGTAAATTCCATATATTCACTAAAGCTAATAAGAGAAAATCTTTGTAACTACTTTAATAATGATATAGTTTAATTTTAAATAGAATTATTATTATGCATTGATATATATTGAGTTATCGTTTATAAAATGAAAAATAAAAATTCTGTTTTATTTTTATATATTTTACAATAATAATAAATCATGTTAAAATAAACTATTATATTGAACTAAATGTGATAAATTATATTAAATTGATAAATTTATTTTTATACATATAAATATTTATGTTAAAAATATAATATGATGACAGAATGGCTTAATATTCGCAAACTATATAATACATGTATAAAAAAATTACATATCTTAAAATTTTGTATATACAATAATATATTATCTAAAATGAATAAGCGTAAGAAATATTTGTAAAAAAATATCCAGCTTAGAAGGGCGGTGGGTCAGAATTTAGTATAAATTAAACACAAATAATTTTCAGATATGTTGTTTCATGCATATATTAAATTTTTTTCAGTAACTAAATGCAAACACAATAAGATAAATATATAATAAGAAGCGACAAATGCATGTGACGATTTTAAACAATTGATTAATTATAACATATAAACTATAAAATTATTGTATTTGAAATATTTATATAAATATTTATATATATGATTAACGTTAAAAATGTATACCACCAACACCAATAATCTAAAATAAATATATATGCATATAAATTGAAAAAATACATGTGCGCTTGCGCGGATCAAGATCTAGCGTTGTTTTATGGTAGTTGTAGGGCATATGATTCTTCTTTGCAATATTAAGATACCAATCAAGCACTACAAGAAAACAAGGGATATCCCGACGGAAACCCCGACCGAAAAAATTCCGTCGGAATATCCCGACAGAACTCCGACGAAAAATGGTCGGAAATAAGCTTTGTCAAATTCGTCGGTATTCCGTCGGAATTTCCCGACAGATTATGCTCGTCCGTATTCGGTCTAGTAATCCCGACAGCATTCCGATGATATCCCGCGGAAAATATGACCGTTGAAAAATATAGAAACTACCGACGACATACCGACATATTAAATAACCGTTATATATAGCCGTTTAAAGTTGAATAATCCTGATGAATTACAGACGAAATCCCGATGGAATGTGAACGTTAAAATAGTCGTTTGATTTCCCGACGGATTACCGACGGCTATCTGCCGTCGGTAATTTTTCAGATTTTCCTATAAATACAACCGTTCCTTCATTCTTTCAACTCACAACAAAACAATAAAAATCATGGCCTCTCCTTATAATTTTCGTTCTTGGATAGATCAACCTCATATGGATCCAAATACAGGTTTGCTTACGGAAGAATACACACGTGGTATTCAAGAATTCATGGCGGTAGCTCAAAATCAACCGGAAGCAAGAACAAGTAAGTATTTGTTATGTCCATGCTCTAGTTGTAAGAATAATAGAAGCGTTAAGAAAATGGAAGTATGAATCATTTATATCTAAAAGGTTTTACACCCGGTTATAAGATTTGGTATCTTCATGGAGAAAGATTTGATTATGGTAGTAGTAGACTAGTAGTAGCGAACCTCACATTGCCGATAGGTTAGATGAACCTAGCACGGATGTAGATTTTGGGGTAGAGACTGTTCAGATGGTAAATGATGCATATAGAGAAAATTTACCGCCGAGTGAAGAGGAAGGAGATAGACGAGAAGAACCCAATTTAGAAGCCAGAAGATTTTTTGAAATGTTAGATGCAGCTAAGCAGCCATTGTATCGAGGATGTAGAGATGAACATTCACCTTTATCATCTGCAAGTCGATTGATGGCGCTAAAGACTGACTATAATTTGCCTGAAGAATGTGTGGATGCGATTGAGGATTTTGTTAGAGATGTTCTACCTAAGGATAATCTTGCACCTGGTTCATATTATGAGGTTCAAAAATTGGTCCCTGGTATTGGTTTACCTTATCAAGTGATAGATATATGCATCATTAACTGCATGATTTACCGGAGAGCAGATGAGAACCGGAAGAAGTGTAAATTTTGTGACAAGCCCCGTTATCAGGAAACGAGTGGTAGAGTTCCGGTGCCATACAAACGAATGTGGTATTTGCCGTTGACTGAAAGATTGAAGAGGTTATATCAGCCAGAACACACAGCAGAACCAATGAGATGACATGTAGAGCACTCAACAAATGGTGAGATAACACATCCTTCTGATGCAAAAGCGTGGAAGCTTTTTCAATCAACATATCCCGAATTTGCATCTGAAACAAGAAATGTGTATCGGAATCGTTGTTTCCCGACCGAGTTCTGACGGTTTTGTCCGTCGGTATCCGGCAGTTTTCTTGTAGTGAAGTACCTAATTATATATTCACGTATCTTGTATAATCATAAATAAATTCATTATATGTCAACGTAGACGTATCTAATGGGTTTCTTTACATATATAATTTCTTAAGCCAAAATTTGACAGGAATTTTACATAGATAAGTTTTATTCAAAATGGTAAAGCTCTTATTATAGGCAAGAATGTGATTGTGATGTTTGTTAATACAAAATATGTATAGTGTATAGTATGTATTGTGGGAAAAGTCGATACATAATATATTTTGTTTATTAATGTGCTATATATATATATATATTAATTGGATGTTCCCAAGCTTAGGTTTGTAGTTAGTTTTTGGTTAGAATCTAGGGAATTGTCTTTTATCAGCCAGCCTGCAATCCGGCCAGAGCCGTGCGAACAATTATGACTAACAAAAGCGCAGTTAGAATATAATGCCCAACATTTTAAATTACACTAACAAAATACTATTGTTACATAGCAATTTTTTACGAAAAAAAATCAAAAAATAAAATATTCATTCTAAAGTTCTAAATATAAATTTTGCTTTTTTATCAAATTAATAATCAAATTTTCTAATGTTTTGAATCATTTTTCAATGCACAAATTAACCAATATTACTTAATCTTTTTTTGTATCTTAATTTTTATAAGATTAACAATTTTGTTGTCTATTTTTATGTGGTTATTTTACTATTAAAACTACCAGAATATCATTAGGTAGCTAGCCATTAGACCATTATAACCATAAAAATCAACATCTATGATTCTCTTCATCTAATCTATATTAAGCTTACCCAAATTACTGACATTTACGTATATATACATTCTATTATGTAGGATTAAAGCAATATAATTGATAAAAGATGATTTAAGCAAAATAATAACTAATGAAAGATGCCCTGGTGTCATATTAAATACTAAGAAAAGATGCCCTATTAATTTTCTTAAAAACTGCTGCCGTAAGCGAAAGCTTCATTTTTTACAATGGAAGCACGGTCCTGATGCGGTTTTATCTCCAAAAGTTTTTGAAACTCGTCGGCTTTATGTTTCATCATCTTTGTAAGCTCTTGTTTAGATTATAATAGAATCTTTTAGGGAAAAATATATATTAACTGGGTGTAAATTTTGGTTATATGACAATTTACCCAATATGTCAATTCACCCAATTACCAATAAAAAAAATCGTCTCAAAGACTGTTTAGTTGCAAAAGTGAGTTATATGATAGTATTATATGCATAAAGTTTCAGCATGGTTTGTTTCTAAAGCAAGGAATAATGTATAGAGGTTTTGGAAAACATGTTGGTATTTTGATGTTAACATTGCTTTTTTTATTCTTATTGTGTTGTATTTAAAAAGCTTTTGATAGGTTAAAGAAACAATATTTTTTTTTGTTGATGTTATATCCTTAAAAAAAAACGATTTACTTCGTTGACATTTTTTCAACTTATTTTTGTAGATTTTCTAATACACTTAATTAATGATAATCCACGCAGATGCGCGGAGTAAATTTTTTATACTAATGTTTGTTCATTAAATGGTTTTAACATTTTGTAACACTACAATTTTTATCGATTGTAAAATGACGAATACAAATGTTGATCTCTTAAATGTATCATCGTTGTTGAAAAGTTAACGTATTAAGCTCATTTTAATTATTTTTAAGACTTCAAATGCACAAAATAAAATTAAGTTTTGCGGCTGACACAAATCACCAAAACCAGATAGACAACATCGATTGTAAAATGACGAAAGAGAATTAGGTTTTCTTCTCTCAATTTTTTCTACTATTGACTCTCCATAAGTGATTTCATTTTCTACATCTATAAAATTTTGTTTTCATTCTCGTTTTTGTTTCACTGGTGTGAGTTTTGTTTCCTTTTTAATTTTTTTCTGAGTGTCAATTTAAAAAGATTTACATCTGTAAAAATTAGTTCCACTCCAGATGAGTCAAATTTTTGAACAAAATCACCAGCAAACTCTATTCACAAGTTAGTGTTCAAATATAACACATCAAGCTATTATAGAATATAAGTGCAAATTCGAAATGTAAATGTCTGTCTAGTATATATTCACCAGTTCGGTCTAAAAATCATATAATTCTAGAACAACAAAACAAATTACTTATTTTATTAACCTACGCTTTTGAAGTTTAGTTACTTAAGAATAAATCGATATATATATATCTACAATATTTTACCATTCTAGTATATGTAAACTATGTATAAACTATGAACTGTTTGATTTATTAAATGATAAACCAGAAAACTTATAACAAATAGTTCAAATATCTCATTTTTACAATTATAATAGCTAGATAGGGTATTAGGAAAAATAAATATTAAACGGATGATCAAATCTCTCATTCTTTGAACAAACACAAAAAGAGGTGATTGAAATCTTGTCATGATATTTCACTAAAAGTTTTTTAGGAATAAAAATCCAGACTAAATTATTTAATCTGAATAAAAAATAATATATATATATATATAGTGTTTTCAATATTAAAAATCGCTTCGATTTGAAAAGTGTATTTTTGAGATTGTTAGGATCGAATAACATATTAGAAATCACCTATTAAAAAAAATAATTTGTATACATAAAAATATATACATTAGAGTAAACACATAAATCAAAACCAATACCTTTTGTTTATTTACAATCATGTTATTGGTAAATAAATCAAAACAATCATTTTATTTACTTTATATGATATATAATTAAACTTTAATGATATTGACATATATATAGTATATTTAATATAAATATTTATTATTGACACTTCCTACTCATATGATTTTATAAACATTTTTATATTTGTTGTAACAAAAATTTAAATCGTTAAGCA
The DNA here is from genome assembly GCF_000695525.1 of Brassica oleracea var. oleracea. NCBI lineage: Eukaryota > Viridiplantae > Streptophyta > Magnoliopsida > Brassicales > Brassicaceae > Brassica > Brassica oleracea. The sequence continues at coordinate 13,457,546 of NC_027748.1, forward strand.
CATCAAATTTAATATGAAATTTTTCAATACAAATTTCAAAATTAAAATATTAAGATCTAAATAATTTTTCAATGCAAATTTTGAAATTGACATATTTATATATTTTTATATAGTATATAATTTAATTTAAATGATATTAATATATATATAATATGAATATTTATTAATGAAACTTCATATTCATACGATTTATTATCATTTATATCTTGCTTGAATAAAATAAAGTTAAACCATTGATCACAAAATTTTCAATGTGAGACTTTTACCATTTTTTTTATATTTATAGTCGTTTAAAAAAATTCAAAATATAACATATAAGAAAAAAATCTAATTTTTTTATTATATGCTTAATATGATTGTTCAATTTTTTTAATAATATAAAATTAAAAAAAAAAAAGATGATACAAAAATTGTTATCAATTATGTATTATTCATAATCATTAATTAACATATATATCTTAATCATGTTATGTAATTTCGTAACTTTTATTATCAATTCTTTTCTACACTACTAATCAATTTGATAGTTAATTTAATAAAAATATAATATATATTTATATGAACCAATTATTTTTTTTAAAATTATAAGAATCATCGTAATGATGATACGTGACTACGAAAACATGCTGCTCAAAGATTAATATATATTTATGAGATTACTCATGAATTGAATTTTACTGAGCGACTCAATAACTGAATTAAACGGTATATTGTCGAAAAGAAAAAAAAGAATTAAACGGTATATTAGCAAATCTACAAAAACAAAATGTAACTATAGCATGGTTTTTTTTTTTTTTTTTGGTAAAAATGTTAAGTAACTATAGCATGGTTGTTTCTCACAACTGACAAATGTATTATAAGTGGGAAAATAAATTAATGAGATAAATATATGTGTGGGAAAAAGTAAATTTAAAAACTAAAGGATATCATCCGCCTTCTCTAAAAGATGAATCTTTACATACCAAAAGAGAGATGCAAATCTCAAATCTTGCCCCCCTATTATAATATGTGACTGTTGTTTCCTCTTTCTTTTACCATCTTTAGCCTGAGGAATTCGAAGTAAATAAAATTAAGAAAGCATTACAGAAAATAAAACAAAAATAAATCTTTTTTAATAAAATAAACTTGAGAGAGAGGGAGGCCATCTTGATAAGAGAAGGAACCCATTAGACAGAAAGAGTGGGATGTCTTGTAGAATGAACAAAACATCCTCCGTTTCTCTTGTCCTTGTCCCCTTTTCCAGATCTTAAGGTTTTCCACATTTTTTGCTATCATCATCTGGGTCCTCTCCAAAATGGTGAGTTTCAACACCCACAAGTTTGATTTTGATTTTTTCAAATCTAACGTTTTTCTTTTTTCTTCTGTCATTGTCCATTTGCCGTTTTTTTCATCCTATTCAATGTCTGTTTCATTCCTTTGTAGTTTTTTTTTTCTTTTGTCTCAAGATTATATATGTATATATATATATATATATAATTTTTTTTTTTTAATGAATGCTTTGTTGATCCATTTGTCAGATTTGAAGGATACTCAATTCCGATTTGATCGGGGACTTGGATTCTGTTCTCAGACAAAAAAAAAAAGAAGTAGATTTTCAATGTTTCTCTTACCGTTTGTTTTTCAGTTTTCCATATGTCTCGATCTCTGTAGATGATTATCTTACGATTAGATGAAATGAAGAAACTCATCATAAATCTCAAAGCTTTGAGCTCTTTAAAAAAAATAAAAACGTCATTAAGATTTGCACAACATCTTCTACTGATCCCTGTTTTTTTTTGCAGGAGCAAAAGATGGAATCTGTATCGGATCTGGGGAAGCTCTTCATTGGCGGCATCTCATGGGACACAGATGAAGAACGGCTCGGAGAGTATTTTAGCAAGTTTGGAGATTTAGTCGAATCCGTGATCATGAGAGACCGTGCCACAGGACGTGCACGTGGCTTTGGTTTCATCGTATTCGCAGATCCTTCTGTTGCAGAGAGAGTCATCATGGAGAAACACATCATCGATGGCCGCACGGTTAGTAATCTTTTGCTCTAAATCAAAAGATCCTTCATTGATGTGCCTTGACCAATGGCCCAATGGGGTTTCTCTAATATTTCTATGTTGTTGCAGGTCGAGGCGAAGAAAGCTGTTCCACGGGATGATCAGCAGCAAGTGCTGAAACGGCACGCTAGTCCAATGCACCTTGGTGGTAATGGTGGGAGAACAAAGAAGATCTTTGTAGGTGGTTTACCATCGAGCATCACCGAGGCTGAGTTCAAGAACTACTTTGATCAGTTTGGTACAGTTTCTGATGTTGTGGTGATGTATGATCACAACACACAGAGGCCACGAGGCTTTGGCTTCGTCACTTTTGATTCCGAAGAGTCTGTGGATATAGTTCTTCACAAGACCTTCCACGAGCTTAACGGCAAAATGGTTGAGGTTAAAAGAGCAGTGCCAAAGGAGCCTTCCCAAGCTTCTGTTAACCGAAGCAGCCCGGTTCTTGGGTTCGGTAATAACTATGGAGTAGTCTCTAATAATAGCTACTTCAATAGTTTTGCTCCTGGTTATAGTAACAACCCTGGTGGACGGTTTAGTCCCATTGGTAGCGGTAGAAATGCTTTCTCTAACTTTGGTCTTGGCTCGAATCAAGAACTGAGTTTGAATGGAAACACACTTGGGTTTAACCGGCTCCCTGGCGACCAATACTTCAACAATGCTTCACCAAACCGGTTCAACTCTCCAATTGGATTCAACAGAGGCGACTCTGCTTACAACCCCAGCAATAGAGACTTGTGGGGAAACAGTCCAGGCTTGAACTTAGGTGTCTCTGTTGGTAACAACAGAGGAAACTGGGGCCTTTCTGATACTAATGGCTATGGGAGAAGCTTTGGGACAGGTTCTGGACTTTCTGCGTTATCATTCTCTGGTAACAACAACAACACGAACGGTTTTGATGGCTCTATAGGGGAGTTGTACAGAGGCAGCTCGGTTTATAGCGACTCAACGTGGCAGCAGACGTTGCCTTACCATCAGTCTTCTATTGAGTTAGAGGGCTTGTCTCGCTCTTATGGGTTTGGTATTGGCAATGTAGGCTCAGACCCATCTGGTAATGCCTCTGAAGGTTACCCTGGAAGCTACAGTGTTGGAGGAAATAGACAAACAAATAGAGGTATGCATCTTAAAGGCTTTAGCGTTGTTTATCTCTTATGATACTTTTGGTTCTCTAGTTGAGTATAATTGAGTTAAACGTTTTTAGGTATTGAAGCATAGAGGAAAAGACAGATGAAGAAAGTGATACGTGTAGATCAAGAAAGAACAATGTCCCTTGCAGAGTTGTAATTTAATATCGTCAAAAGTAGAGAAAGAGATACCTTCTTCACAGTGAGTTTATGTGGTTTTTTTTCTGCTTCTGTATCTAATTCTTACATAAAGATAAGATCAGATGAGTAGCTGCAAAGATGCAAGTTTGGGATGATCAAAGATTTGGTTTCTGCGTTTGTCTCCATAGCAATAAGTAGAGATCGTTGATTCTCGATCACTATTCTTTAGGTTTTCACTTCTTCCTTCAAGATTCTTCATGTTGTGTGCTCTGTTTGTAACTCTAATTGTTAACTTCTGTTTCTTACATATTTTTTATTTGGTTTAAACATTCGATTTGAATTGTTAGTTTGAGAGAAAACATTGGTCCAAAATGATTATATTTGTTGCATTTGATATTATCCTTTTTTGTTGATTTAATTTGTTATTTCCAGGCTCCACGCATATAAATCATATTATATGTGAAAAAAATGTAAAGCTGGTCAGTGTTAGAAAATGCATTTTTTTTCACATCTGGTATTGTATGAATGAAATACTATAGTTTGCCGGCCAAACTTGTCAAACACGTAAGGTCTAAGAAAGATTCATTCCCTTATGTTTAGTAGTGATATCTTTACTTGTGCCACGTTTCTATCATGTTGTAAAGGTTGGAAACATTCTTTTCATGTATTGATTACTTTGTTTTGAGCCTTAAAATGCGGATTAACGACCAGCATTAGAACAATTTGGACTAATAAGTACCACATAAAATAGTTTAGGTTCACATTTAGAAATTCAGCAAAATATATCTCCTTTTTTTTGTCACTTCATTAGTGGGCTTTTACTTGACCTTTATACATAAGAGCCCAAGCCCAATTCTCAGTTCGCAGCCACTGAGAAACAAAACGCAGTCGTTTACTGTGCAAGCAAAGCAGTCGTCGTTTTCTGTGTAAGAAATATCTTATCTTAGGTGTGCAGACCGAAGTCTAGAGTATCTTCAAGCTTCAACTTCTTAGCTATGTCGGCCGATGATTCTTCAAATGCTATAGATATAGACGGGAAGCTCGGCTCCAATTCAAACCTTAACTCTGACGGTGACGATGCGGCGGATAATGATTCCTCCAAGACATTGACTATTCCTGCTCCCGCCGTTTGTCTTGTCCGGTTCGCCGGAGATGCAGCTGGTGGTGCCGTCATGGGCTCTATCTTTGGATATGGTGATGTTCTTATTTACTCTTTCTTTCTTGTATGACTGGTTTTATCTGCTGTTGCTTTACTCAGTGAACTGAGATTTTACTTCGTTTGTTTTATTCGAAACATGGTTCGTGTAGAAGCAGAGTTAGCTTAGTTGTCGTTGAAGAGTGTGTTAATGTGATAAGATTGGCTGCATAAACTTTTGGTTGAGATTGTCGAACTATCAAGCATTTGTCTCACTATACAAGTTTGGGTTCAGGTTCAGGATTGTTCAAGAAGAAAGGCTTTAAAGGATCATTTGCAGATGCAGGGCAGTCAGCAAAGGTACCCTCGTCATCTTATAAACGAATCTTACATATATGATTTTATTGTTGCAGTGAAACCAAAAGTCATTTGCAATTTTCTTGTTGCAAGACATTTGCTGTTTTGTCTGGAGTACACAGTTTGGTTGTTTGCCTTCTGAAACAACTGCGAGGGAAAGATGACGGTGGGGCTCTCTCAAATTACACATGCCTAGTTTTACATCAACTTGTAATGTCTCTCTTTACTTATAATTTTCATCTGCAGCCATTAATGTCGGAGTTGCTGGGTGCTGCACCGGTCTTGCTCTTAGTTTCCCTGGTAATTCAAACCCATTATCGTGTTTTCTACTTTGTTTAATCACATATAAGAGAGCTAACCCTATATCCTTATATGGTCAGGTGCTCCACAGGCTCTTCTACAGAGTTGCCTCACTTTTGGGGCTTTCTCTTTTATCCTTGAGGGACTAAACAAAAGACAAACAGCGTTGGCTCACTCGGTCTCCTTAAGACACCAAACCGGAAACTTTGAAGATCATCAACGTCCTTTACCACTCTCCCTGGCTCTCCCGATCCATGAAGAAATCAGAGGAGCCTTCTCTTCTTTCTGCAAGTCCTTAACTAAACCCAAGAAGATCTAAATTCCCCATGATTCTACTTTTCTTGTGCCTTAGGTTCTCTCTGTAGATTCTTAATCATTCCCTGCTTTTGCTGTACTTTGTGAGAGAATATTTTATGAAAGATCTTTTGATATACTTTTTGTACCGTTTGCTCTAATAATACGATCTTTTGTTCCAAAGTTGGAGATGGTGAAAGTAAGAAGACAACAAAAGATACTCAAAAAGAAATGGCTCTGTTGTTATGCTGACATAATCTGAATCTTGAAAGTCACTTGCCTTGTTTCTGCCTGAGGCGTTCTTTGACGAAATCATTACGTGCTTTTGTACGAGCTTGCTGAGGAGCAACGTTGAGATACGACAGATGGATTCCAACGGCGAAAAGAGCTGCCCCTGAGGCAAAAAATGCCACCGTCATAGCCAGTTTTCTTGGTGATGATGGATAGCAAAACGACATTCTCAAATGCAGCTAATCCAGATTAGATGAAGTAATCAACTCTTCGTTTTTTTGCTACAAATGGTCAAAGTTTATGCGTTAGAGTCAAGGAATATATATAATATGAATTGAGATGCAAATAATGTTGAAAGGAACATTCAAAAACAACTAGGGAGAGAAACTAGGTGCAATGGTGAAAGGAACATAAAGAGGAGAAACTTTCTCAGAGACATTTGATCGAGCAGTTTGTGTGCAATGTCTATGTTTCGTTAAATCACAAATATTGAAACATGTTACGAGGTAGGACCAAACTAATAGCACAGAAATAACTTAAACTGGTGGTATCTGTTTCTGATTTTTACCATATGGAAGTGGGGAAACCCTGAGCTTCTGCAGCTATAGACGCACACTATACAATACAAAGATCGGAAAATCTTCAGAGAGCGATGGTCCATCTCTGTCTCTGACGACCATAGTCCAATTAATTCTGGGAAAAACAAATTACGTTATAAATGTAGATAATTTATAACAATCGTCATAAAGGGGATGTAGCTCAGATGGTAGAGCGCTCGCTTAGCATGCGAGAGGCACGGGGATCGATACCCCGCATTTCCAATAATTTTTATTTGTTCTCTCTCGCTCATGGGCCACATGGAAAGGCTTCCTCTAAATTTTTGTCAGGGTCCAATGGGCTTTAATAGAAAGGCACCTTCAGTTTTACTAAGTTTACCGGTTTAGACTTCCTTCGTCACCTCCTTCTCCGGCGCCGTCTCCGATCAAAAGCTCTCCGGTGAAAGTGAAACCTGCTTTTCCTGCTAATTCTCCAGGAGCTTACCGTGGGATAATGATCCGCATAAGCACCGGTGCTCATCGCCGTCTGTGTTTTCGATTCTCAACTTTCGCTAGCTACGGCGAGCTAGATCGAGCATCTGCAAACCCTACTGTCTCCAAACCTCTCGTCTCGAGAAACAGGAACACAATCCCGATCCCCCACAGGAGCAACCCCGAACCCAAAGGCCAAGATCTTGACTTCGTCAACGTCGCTCATAGCCACCTGATTCAATCCGACTGGGACAAGCTCGAGAAGCTATCGCACCACTTGGATTCATTCAGAGTCAAGAACATACTACTCAAGATCCAGAAAGATTACGTTCTCTCTCTCGAGTTCTTCAACTGGGTGAAACACCAGAGCCCAGGCTCCCACTCTCTCGAGACCAACGCCGTTGTCCTCCACACTCTCACCAAGAACCGAAAATTCAAATCAGCAGAGTCCATCTTGAGAGAGATACTCTCAACCGGTGGAATAGATTTGCCTGCGACGCTGTTCGATGCGTTGCTGTATTCGTACAGGGAGTGTGACTCTACGCCTCGAGTGTTTGATTCGCTTTTCAAAGCTTTCGCTCATTTGAATAAGTTCAGAAACGCTACGGATACGTTTGTGAAGATGAAGGAGTCCGGTTTCTTTCCAAATGTCGAGTCTTGCAACGCTTACATGAGCTCGCTGCTTGGTCAAGGAAGGGTTGACATCGCTCTGAGGTTTTACCGAGAGATGAGGCGTTGTAAGATATCTCCAAACACGTACACTCTCAACATGGTTATCTCCTGTTATTGCAGGTCTGGGAAACTCGACAAGGGTGTTGAGTTGTTGCAAGACATGGAGAGGTTGGGTTTTAAGGCTAATAACGTGTCGTATAATACGTTGATAGCTGGCCATTGTGAGAAGGGTCTTTTGAGTTCGGCTTGGAAGCTTAAGAACGTCATGGGGAAGAGTGGTTTGCAGCCTGATGTGGTTACGTTCAACACTCTTATTCACGGGTTTTGTAGAGATGTGAAGTTGAAAGAAGCTAGTAAGGTTTTCGGGGAGATGAAAGCGGTGAACGTGGCACCCAACACTGTTACTTATAACACTTTGATCAATGGGTACGGTCAGCAGGGTGATCACGAGATGGCGTACCGGTTTTATGAAGATATGGTCTTCAAAGGGATTAAGCGTGATATTTTGACGTATAACGGGTTGATTTTGGGACTGTGTAAGCAAGCTAAGACGAAGAAAGCTGCACATTTTGTTAAGGAATTAGATAAAGAGAGTTTGGTGCCAAACTCGTCGACCTTCACTGCGTTGATAATGGGACAGTGCGTCAGGAGAAACGCAGACCGTGGTTTTGAACTGTACAGAAGCATGATTAGGAGCGGTTGCCATCCGAATGAACAAACATTTGATGTCTTGATGTCCGCCTTCTGTAAAAATGAGGATTATGATGGAGCAGCTCAGGTGTTGAGGGAAATGGTCAGAAGATCAGTTCCTCTTGATTCAAGGACTGTTCATGAGGTCTGCAATGGACTAGAGCATCAAGGGAAAGACCAACTTGCGCAAGAGTTGGTAAAGGAGCTGGAAGCCAAAAAGAGTCTTCAAGAACCTTTAGGTAACTGAAAAGTAGAATGTATATATTGTTAACCAAAAAAACTTTGTATGTTCAGTGGAATTAGAAGTTGATTACGTCTTTTTTAGAATGGATACAAATCTCATAAATATTACAAAACAGAATGCAAGAGTATATGTTACAACAACAAATAAATATCTCAAATGAATTTGAGGGAAAATTACACTCTAATAATTTCCTGTTCTTTTTGACAGAACTAGAATGTAAACAGGATAAAAATTTCGGGTTTCCGGCTGTTAAGATTTGACTGAGTCACGCAGGGAAAGACATTATCAACAGCGAGGAGATGTGATCACATAAGTAGAAGAGAGGCAAGAACCATTGCAAAAACAGAGAGGAGAAGAGATAGAGACATAGAGTGAGTCGGGTTTGTTCACTAGGTGCTGGTGCACTGGTTGATGGGGTTCCAGGGGTTGAGGTTGGGGCTTTTGCTGTAACCGGAGCTAGTGGTGGCTTAGTGACATCAGCATCTGTGAATACCGGGTTTGGAGCAGGTGGATTGGGGTCTTAGGTGAATAATGTAAAGGTTGATACTTTATGGGACTCTAGTGGTAAAAGAGGGCACAAATTTGAAAAAAAACTTATAATGAATTCAATACATTGATTAGGAATTGCCAATTTCTCTTTTTGTTGTGTAAAGAAAACTTATAATTTAATCCAAGTTGGGAAAGACAGTGTAAAGTGTTATAAACCAAATGATGATCGACCATGGATCAGTCCGTACTGCAGGTCCAATCCGGGACATGATAAAGACAATCAGAGACTATGTGTTTATCTAGTATATATTCCATGTATATCTGTAACATAGTATTTATCCTTATCCTTATCCTTGTCTTGTTAGGATAAACATAACCTTATGACGGTCTAATACCTTGTATA
>NC_027748.1:13466795-13467597 GCF_000695525.1 Brassica oleracea var. oleracea
CCTGATGATAGTTTCACATTAGAACTGTTTAGGATTGAAAGTTAAACCATTTTTGTTTAAAAATCTGACTGCTATATGTTGAAAGAAACCGACTGTTACTTGCTTAAACTTATCATTATTGTCCTGTTTAATGTTCTTATCTGTTCTGAATCAACTAGAACTGTTAAGGACTGCATGTTACATAATTTTTTTTTGAAAATCTGATCATGGTTTCATAAATTAATCCGAGATTTTACCTCCCGTTCTTGTCTGAGAAATTTGTTTTCCTGATGATTGATAACGACTAGAACTTGATTAGGATTGAAAAAAATATTTTTTTTAATATTTAAAATCAAAATATCAGAGATATATCTGAGAAAATTTATTTATTTTTAAATCGAAAATTATATAATAAATTGCTTGAATAAATAAAATCTTCCTGATTTATTTTTTTAAGTCACAATAATTTCTGATTTGATTATTTTTTGAAAAAATAATAATAAATATATGGTATATTTTTCGAAAACCCTAACCTGATTTCATGATTGAATTGGTTTGCTTGATTGCATATTGTTTGCATACAAATATTAAATACTGAACATGAAATCTCGACTGTTAGGGATATAGATCATTCATAGTTTTCAAGCAATCTGATCTGAACTGAAAAAAAAAATCATTATACTAAATGGTCCGATCCAATGGGATGAAGAAAATATGGAACATTTTCCTGATCATTTAAGATAGAATCCCTAAAGGCCTTGAAACCTTGTGTTTGAAATAAGAGGACCTTAAATCTGAAAAATACATTGATCCACACCTTAAA
>NC_027748.1:13471128-13545038 GCF_000695525.1 Brassica oleracea var. oleracea
AAAGAGAATCCGTGGGACATGAAAAATGACCTGCAAGTAAAGTTTTATTGCAGATTATAAAGTCCATCCGAGCATCGTTTGAAGCACCATCAGTTCAACCAAGACATGGAGTGATCAGCAGCAAAGATGTACATCCTGACCACATCTTAATGGAGTTCCAAAAGACATACCAACGTCCAAGACTTACAAGTTCATTCACGGAGAATCCAGCTGATCATCTTCACCAAGTCATAGGCAACTTCAACGTTCAAGAAGACTCGGATACCAGATGGGAATGCGTCTACTGCAGTGATGCATTCATCTGGGGGAGTTCATGTGTTGTACTCTTTTTCCTGTCCTTGGTTTCCCATTTTGCCACATTGGTTTTGGGGTTTTTCAGGAGAGGTTTTAATGACGCAACATTAAGCATGCAACGAACCTGTACCAGATGTGTCGATCAAGGGGGAGTGTTATAAACCAAATGATGATCGACCATGGACCAGCCCGTACTACAGGCCCAATCCGGGACATAATAAAGACAACCAGAGACTATGTGTTTATCTAGTATATATTCCATGTATATCTGTAACATAGTATTTATCCTTATCCTTATCTTGTTATGATAAACATGACCTTATGACGGTCTAATACCTTGTATATATATGGACCTTCTGGTCGATAGTAATGATAACAGAAGTATTTCTCCAACACTTCATTTACAACATAAAGGTTGAATACTAGGGTTGGGATTTTTAACCTAACTGCTGTTCGATTTGGTAGGTTTATAAATAAAAAAATCGATTTTCGGTTTAGCTTTTCAAAAAAGAAAAAAAAAATTATTAATCAAACTTTGAACCGAACTAACCGAATTAATCAAAAATTTAAGTCGAATTAACCGAACTAACCAAAATTTCCCAAACTAAACTGACTTGTAAATTTTTTTAACTAAAATATACTCAAACCAAAAACTTCGGTTAATTTTGGTAAAAGTTTTTAAAACCAAACTATCCGAAAACCAAACTGAACCAAAGTTTATAGGGTTTAACGAATCAATTCGGCAAAGTTTTGGTTGGTCTAGTGGTAAATGAAGTGCTAATAGCCGTCTGCTACTCGAGTTTAATTCGCATTGGAATGGATTATTTGACAAATATAAAAATTGCCCACAAAGAAGTAAAAAAACATCTTTTTCATTTGAAAATAGGAAAAAACTGAGAATGGTTTATTGTTTGAGAAACTATGAATAAAATTCGAGAAGCTTAACACAAATATAACTATAAGTCAGTTACTTTTAAATATTAATAAAATAATCACAAAAACATATTTTGGAAAGTTAACTTCATTGGCAAGTTTCTCAAATAGATCTCTTTCCTTATTTTTTTTTCTAAAAATTACGTATAAAAACCCTGAGAGCACGAATTTGGTTAATAAGCTTTGCTAAGAAGATGGAAGAGATCAAACTCACTTTCCCAGCCGACTCTCCACCGCTTTCGGTCATCGTTGCTCTCTCCCTCTCATCCTCTCCGGTAACCATCGACTCCTCCTCCTCCGCCGTCCCTTCATTCGTCTTCTCCGACGGGTACTCTCTCACTTTTCTTCAGTCTGATTCCTTCCTCTCCCTCTGACACTAAAACCCCTTTTGTCTGAATCTAGGCGCAAGCTGACTGGGACATCAGTTCTTCTCCGATACGTCGGTCGATCAGCTAAGTCTCTTCCTGGTTTCTACGGCCACGATGCTTTCGAATATTCCCAGGTCTCAAACAAGATTCTCCTCACTGTTGATTTTGTTAATAGTGGACAAAGTCTCAACCTTTACTCTGTTTCTTCTTCTTATTGTTTTTAAAGTCTCAACCTTTTACTTTGGTTTCTTCTTGATTTTGTGTTTAAAGTCTTAACCTTTGACTTTGTTTCTTCTTGATTTTGTTTTTAAAGTCTCAACCTTTTTACTTTGGCTTCTTCTTGATTTTGTGCTTAAAGTCTTAACCTTTGTTTTGTTTCTTCTCGCAGATTGATGAGTGGATAGACTACGCACCTGTCTTCTCCTCCTCTGGCTCAGAGTTTAAGAATGCTTGTACAAGTGTCGATAACTACCTTCAAAGTGGCACCTTTCTTGTTGGTCATTCTCTTTCCATCGCCGATGTTGCTGTTTGGTCAGCTCTTGCTGGTATGTATCCATCATCTTGCTGTTGCAATGTTGCGCCTGTCTAGCAAATTTGTATATCGGTTATAGTCTCTTACACACTGTTATCATCATCAGGATCCGGTCCGAGGTGGGAGAGGTTGAGGAAATCGAAAAAGTATCAGAACTTGGTTAGATGGTTCAACTCGATATCGCTTGAGTACGCCGAGCCACTCAACAAGGTGGCTGCGTATACTGCGGCGAAGAAGGGCTCAGGGAAGGCTTCATCTGTTGCACCAAGATCCAAAGACCAACAAGCATCAGATAAAGGGAAGCCTGAAGTGGACTTGCCTGGTGCTGAAGTTGGAAAAGTCAAGCTCCGGTTCGCTCCAGAGCCAAGCGGTTACCTCCACATCGGACACGCCAAAGCCGCCTTGCTGAACAAGTACTTCGCCGAGCGTTACCAAGGGGAAGTGATCATCCGTTTCGACGACACCAACCCCGCCAAAGAGAGCAACGAGTTTGTTGAGAATCTAGTCAAAGACATCGGTACCTTGGGGATCAAGTATGAGCGTGTGACCTACACTTCCGATTACTTCCCCGACCTGATGAGCATGGCGGAGAAGCTGATGCGCGAGGGAAAGGCTTACGTGGACGACACGCCGAGGGAGCAGATGCACAAGGAGAGGAAGGATGGGATTGATTCGAAATGCAGGAACCATACCGTCGAGGAGAATCTGAATCTGTGGCGAGAGATGATCGCTGGAAGCAAGAGAGGGTTACAGTGCTGTGTCCGAGGGAAGCTAGACATGCAAGATCCTAACAAAGCTATGCGTGACCCGGTTTATTACCGTTGCAACCCTATGTCTCATCACCGTATAGGGAATAAGTACAAGATCTATCCAACGTATGACTTCGCTTGCCCGTTTGTGGACTCCATTGAAGGCATAACGCATGCTCTTCGGTCTAGTGAGTATCACGACAGGAATGCTCAGTACTACAAAGTTCTGGAGGACATGGGATTGCGGAGAGTTGAGATTTATGAGTTTAGTAGGTTGAATCTAGTGTACACTCTTCTCAGCAAGAGGAAGCTTCTCTGGTTTGTTCAGCAAGGGGAGGTTGGTGGGTGGGATGATCCACGCTTCCCTACGGTGCAAGGCATTGTCCGTAGAGGTTTGAAAATCGAGGCACTGATTCAGTTCATTCTTGAGCAAGTAAGCCTTTTTTTACTTCTCGTTGTTGTTTGTCTCTTTTGAGTGTTCTGTAATAACAATTATGTGTTGAAAAAATAGTTAGGCGGTGATTAGGTGTTTAGTAGAGGACTAGAAATCGGATTATTAGGAGATAGATGAGCTTACTGGTTAACAAATTATTGATTTATTTTTCATATATTTTACATTTATAGTTTTATAAAATTATTTTGATGAATTATAAAAATTAGATATACAAAAAAGGAAAGAATTGAACAAATTTGTGGATTTGAACTAACTGTATTGCTTGGTTTATGATATTTAGACCGATTTAGATTGTTTTAAACCAATTTAGAACGGTTTTAAAATCTGCCAATACGTCTAGACCGATGGTTTTGATTAACATTTCCAGGGTGCTTCCAAGAATCTAAACTTGATGGAATGGGACAAGCTGTGGACTATCAACAAGAAGATAGTTGATTCTGTGTGTCCTAGACATACGGCTGTGGTTGAAGAGCGGCGTGTACTGTTGACATTAACCGATGGTCCTGACGAGCCGTTTGTCCGCTTGATACCAAAGCACAAGAAGTATGAAGGTGCCGGAGAGAAGGCGACCACTTTCACCAAGAGGATATGGATCGAGGGAGCTGATGCGAGTGCCATCTCTGTTAACGAGGAAGTGACTCTGATGGATTGGGGAAACGCCATTGTGAAGGAAGTTACAAAGGACGAGGAGGGTCGTGTCACTGCGTTATCAGGCCTTCTGAATCTCAAAGGGTCTGTGAAGACTACAAAGCTGAAGCTCACGTGGCTTCCGGAGACTAATGAGTTAGTTAAGCTCACGTTAACAGACTTTGGTTACTTAATCACCAAGAAGAAGGTAAGAATGCTTATTTCTATTTTGTTTCCTCTCTCAGAATCTTTGATTATCGTTTTTTTTCTTTTACACAGCTGGAGGAAAATGATGAGTTGGTTTTTGCTAAGTTTGTGAATCCTGACACGAAGAAGGAAACATCAGCACTTGGTGATTCGAATATGAGGAAGGTAAGAATGCTTATTTCTACTTTGTTTCCTCTCTCAGAATCTTTGATTATCGTTTTTTTTCTTTTACACAGCTCAAGGAAAATGATGAGTTGGTTTTTCCTGAGTTTGTGAATCCTGACACGAAGAAGGAAACATCAGCACTTGGTGATTCGAATATGAGGAACCTGCAGCGTGGTGATGTGATTCAGCTGGAGAGGAAAGGCTACTACAGATGTGATGTGCCTTTTGTCAAGTCTTCAAAACCCATTGTCTTGTTCTCAATCCCAGATGGAAGGCAACACCAGCCATTGTCTGCTAACTGAAGAGAGAACTCTTATGGTCAAATCTCCAAAATAACATATTTCTAAGTTTATATCACAAAAATAGCACTCAAAAACTAAAATGACCAAAATAGCATTTTATCTTTTGAAAATTTTAATTTTTTTATTTTTCAAAATTTGAAATCTTATCCCCGAAACCTCATTTCTCAACTCTAAACCCTAAACCCTAAACTCTAAACCCTAAAACCTAAATTTTAAACCCTAAACCCTAAACCCTAAACTCTAAACTCTAAACCCTGAACCCTAAACTCTAAACCCTAAATTCTAAACCTCACCCTTTAACTCTAAACCCTAAGTTTGTGACTTTTGATAAAACATTAAGTGCTATTTTTGTGACTTTTGACCTTGAGTGCTAGTTTGGGAACAAAAACTTGATTTAGTGCTATTTTTGTCTTTTTCTCAACTCTTATTGTTCTTTTCTTCCTATTTTATGAAAGTTGTATTAATAATTTACTAAAAAGAATCTCTGTTAAGACAAGAATCTATTTTGATTTTTTGTTTAAAAGTTGCAAACTTAATCTTATCTTCTTTGATTAGTGTATTATAAGGGAGCAACAAAACAAGAAGAAAAAGATTGTGTTGTTAGTTTTCTGTTCTTGTCTCATTTCTTGGGTTGGTATTTGGACTTGATCTTCTTAACCTGTTTGGGTTTGAACCGGAAAGACTTAACAAGAATGTCTTCAGGAAGAGCACCAAAGAGAGAACACACAAGCGACTGTGTTCCAGGCAACTGGCTATCAAAAGCTGCTATTACAGAAGCTGGAGCCGACTTAGCAACGTTCTTCTGAAAATGTAAAAGCCCTTTGGGTAAAACGAAGACTTCTCCTTTGTTGATGTGTTTAGCAACGAGTTTTCCAGCGGTTGTAACGAAGCCTACGTAGTAGAGCTGACCCTCTAGGACGTAGATGATCTCAGAGGCGCGTGGGTGGACGTGCGGTGGGTTAAGGCCGTTTGGCGCGTAGTCAATGCGGGACATGGAGAGGCCGAGTGTGTTGAGCCCTGGCAACTTCTCTACGGTGGCTCCGATTACGATGGCTCCGGTGGAGGTGTTGGAAGCGGCTCCGGCGGTGGCTAGGCCTTGGAAGTAGAAGTCTTGTGGTGTTACTTGTGTTGTGTCCTTGCATGTGTATCCGTTGACCTTGACCGCTTCATAAGTCAAAAGGATCAAAAGAGAAAATGATTTTAAAATAGGAATTAAAAAAAAAAAATCTAGATTTTGATCCGCGTTTTCCAAGCGCGAGTTTTTTGGATTATATTATAATACAAAGTTTTATTATATCAAAAAATATATTTTTAACAATTATATAATCTACGAATTAGTTTATTTGAGATTTTATATGTACACTTTTACGTAAGTTTATTTTAGGCATGAGAATTATATCGGGATAAATAAAAAACCCGAACGGACCCGAAAATATAGGTTTAGTTCAGGTCCAGTCCAGAGAATATAACCTATTGGGGCTTTTTGGACCCGCATGTCTTTGTTTGAGTCTGGATCCTACCCTAGACCCGATCATAAATATGTTGTGTTTATTAGGTATATTTGGATATTTCAAATATGTTTCCTGTAATATGGACATTTTTTTTAAGTTTGTGGTTTACGATTATAGTTTTTGATTTCAGGTAAATTTTCAAATTAAAACAAATTGAGTATTTTTCGGTTCATCGTGTCAGATTTTGAATAAGATTATGAAGTTTTAGGTATTTGAATTTTTTTGGGTATTTGTTTGGAGTTTCAAATATTTTTCATGTTTTTTAGATATTTCAATTTTTTTAGGATCCTAAATACCCAAACATATGTGGACCCATTACGTCTATATCAGGTCCAACAACTTTTTGATATAGATTTTTAACGTTATTGTACAAAAACATGGTTAATGAAATATTTTTCTGAGTAAAAGTATCATAAGGAATAATATTAGGATATGTTAAAAATATTTAAAATTTTGTATGGTTAAAATGATTAATGGTATTACCAAAAAAAAAAAAAAGTTATACATAACTCCAACAATTTTTTTTATATTAGATTTTTCAAGACTATTTCTCTTTTAATAGTATTGATTCGTTTTAAGTGAAAAGTATAAAAAAGTATAATATCTAAACCAATAATTTTCAAAATTGTGGATAATCAAAATTGATATCGTGAAGTCGGGTTAACTTTAATAGAACCAATGAATTTTTACATTTTTGTGAAGATAACATGAATATTCAGAAAATTAATTTTTAAATATGAAAATATCTATCAAACCATAGACGGTTGAAAGTTTACTATATGATATGAGATTTTAGTGGGAAAGTTTATATATGATGTAATTACTTTATTATAAAATAAAAAAAGTTAGAATGTACATATATATGTCGTGTAACTTTTCTTGCTTTAATCATATATTTTCAATAAATGATAATATAAAACATTAGTTTCAATGTTTTCACGATTAAAAATCAAAATGGAAAATATAGTAATAGTAATAAATAAATAAAGGAATTGAATAAATTATTGGTAGAGAATTATATGGTAACATATTGTTAGTCTAAATTTAAGATACGACAAAAAAATAATGAGATAAATGAAAGGGCCCAAGCAACCTTTTAAAGTAGATTTATTAAAAAAAATTCCATTTTAATAGTATTGATGAAAATAATAATTATAATAATTATTATGTTGTGGAAATTGAAACACAGAAGAAAAAAATGATTTGCATAAAGAAAGGTGATCAGGAGTTTTAAAACCTAATTTAAAATAAAATTAATTAAATACCATTGGACAAATCAGCAATACAAATATCTTGAAGCAATAGGGGTTTGCGACGGTTTTTCTAACATTGTTTAGATATTTTGATACATTATTTAAATATATGGTTTGGTTGTTAATATATATTTGATGTGTTTTTATAAATCTAAGACATATTTTCATGGTATCTTAGAAAATGACTATTAGTCAAATACATGAATCTATTTTAATTTGATTATTCTGTCAGCATAATTGATATCAATACCGTTAAAAGATGATCATTCGAAAATTATAGTTTTCTCAAAAATACCCTTATTTTTATAAAGAATTAATAAAATTCATTAATGACATTTAAGTCTTTTGGTTTTGGCCCTACAAATACACCTAAATAGATATATTAATAATGGACCTATATATATTTAAAAGATATATTAACTTTAAATTTAATATAAGTATAAATATATTATGAACTGTAAATAAATTAAAAACATGAAAATATCATTTTGTTAAATATATGTATCAATATTCAAAATAGATCATTTGAATATTATATAGATTTTACAAACCAAATCATATATCATACACCATATATCATATACATATTTGAATATTATTTTTCCATGTATAATGTTATTTTATATATAATATTAATATGACAATTACGAGTGTTCAAGAATATTTTTAAAAATATATTAAAATCAATTTTTAAATCTAAAATAAATACACAAACCTATAATAGGTTATTAATAATGAAAATAAACTAATATTGTCATATCAATAAGTTTTTTTATTATCATTTTTTATATGGATAATATAATAAAATTTTATCAAATTCTAAGAAATCATTAATTTATGTAATATTAAAATATATATAAGTAATTTAATCAATTTTTTTTTAAAAAATACTATCAGATATTTTGTGTGTTTATCGGATCAATGGTATCAGATTGAAGGTTAATAGTGAGTTTTTGGGTTTTTACCGGGTTATTTTTAATTAACGATTTTTTCATTAAATCCGAACCGGATTATATACAATGTATCGGGTCTATAGGTTCAACTATGAATCTTGGTCTTAATGAAAACAAATCTTAAAACTCAAACATTATTATATAACAACTACCATATTTCAAACAAATACCATATTCTGAAAAGAAAAGAAAAACAAATGATAAAAACCTAAAAACTCAATTGTTATGGTTCGAAACAAAAATAATGGTAGTTTATAAATCAGTTTTTGATCAATAAATGAAAAACAAAATCTGCGCTTTCTATGCGCGGATCAAAATCTAGTTTGCATTTAAAATGAAGTCTAATTATATGCATGATAATTATCATTAAATAGTTAAATAAGAGTTTTTTATGTTGACATTAATGACATTAACTTCCTCAGCTCGTCTCACATCAGTAACTTCCTCTTTCAGTCAATGATTTCTCTGGTGGTCTAGGTGAGTGGGACTTCTTATATGTGAGGTGAAGCAGCACAGCGTAAAGGAATTCATATTTCGTAGTCGCATAACTCTCGTCCAATGATCTTGATCATTCTGTCGCCCTTGACGATGTCTGAAGTATTAAGATATGAGAATCTTCATAGCTTAAGAATAGTCAATATTCTGTACATTAACTATTTCATATAAACCCTAGTCTCTCATCATGTATATAAGCTACTCTGTACCTTCTCTGTAAGATATAAGATTCACCATTTACATGGTATCAGAGCCACACGATCCCACACCTAATAATTTTGTTTTTCTCTCATTTTCATCTCTCACAAATCACCATGAGCTCTTCCGCTAACACCACTCCCACCTTTGTCACCGAAATCAACAACACAAACACTCAAAATCTCCTCACGCTCAATATGTCAAATGTCTCAAAGCTTACTGCCACAAATTACCTCATGTGGAGTCTTCAGATCCATGCTCTTCTGGATGGATATGACCTTGCGGGCTATGTTGATGGTTCCATTACGGTTCCTCCAGCCATAGTGACCATTGATGATCAGGTCTCTGTCAATCCGGCGCACACCCTCTGGAAACGTCAGGATAAGTTGATCTACAACGTCTTAATTGGTGCGATCTCTCCCCCGCTCCAGCCTCTTTTGTCTCCTGCCACAACCGCTTTGGAGGCTTGGACTACTCTCGCCTCGACGTATGCTAAACCTAGCCGTGGCCACATCAAACAGCTCAAGACACTACTCAAAAATTAGAGAAAAGAGAACAAAATGATTGATGTCTATCTACAAGGCATCACCACTTGTCTCGACCAGCTAGCTATCCTTGGCAAACCTGTTGATCATGAAGATCAGATTGATCTCATACTTGAAGGTCTGTCTGATGACTACAAGCAAGTCATTGATCAAGTTGAAAGCCGCGATGCTCCTCCCTCCATTACCGAACTTCATGAGAGACTTCTCAACTACGAAGCAAAGCTCCTCCTCACTGCTGATTCCGTAACAACTCCGGCGCCTGTGACGGTCAACCTCGCTCAAAACAGAGGCAACAACAACAACAATAACTACAAGAATCAGTACAAGCCAAACAATGGTCAAAGGACAAACCAGTCCTATCAACAACCATGGCACAATACTCAACAACAGAATCAGCGTTAAGATTCAAGGAGTCCACAACCGTACCTTAGGCGCTGTCAGATCTGTGGAGTTCAGGGCCACAGTGCCAAGCGTTGTGCACAGCTGCAGAGCTTTCAAGCCTCAACAGCACAACAGCAGCAAAGCCCCTTCATGCCCTGGAACCCGCGTGCCAACTACACGGCTGCTTCTCCATACAACACTGCGAATTGGCTGATGGACAGTGGCGCCACGCACCGCATCACCTCCGACCTCGCCAATATGTCACTCCATCAACCATACAATGGAGCAAATGGAGTCATGGTTGCAGATGGCTCTATTGTCCCAATCCAACAAACTGGTTCCACAACTCTCTCTATCCTCTCTCGTCCATTAGATTTACATAAAGTCTTATATGTTCCAAACATACACAAGAATCTCATCTCGGTTTATAGACTATGTAACACTAATGGCGTATCTCTGGAATTTTTCCCATCGGCTTTTCAGGTAAAGGATCTGACAATGGGGGTCCAGTTGCTCTCTGGCACAGCCAAGAATGAACTCTATGAGTGGCTTATACGTGTGCCTCAAGTAAATACGGCAGCTACAACTCCGAGCTCGACAGCAACAATTACATCTTGGCACTCTCGTCTGGGTCACCCATCTTCTTCTATCTTAAATTCAGTGATTTCAAACTTTTCTCTTCATGTTTCTTTACCCTCTCATAAACTTGTTTCCTGCAATGATTGCTACATTAATAAAAGCCATAAGCTCCATTTTTATCAATCTACAATTGTCTCTACACGACATTTTCACTATCTCTATTCTGATGTTTGGAGCTCTCCTATTTTATCATCAGATAATTCCAAATACTATCTAGTTGTTATTGATCATTTCACTAGATATTCATGGCTGTTTCCTCTAAGACAAAAATCACAAGTTAAAGAAACACTCATAGCCTTCATCAATCTAGTTGAGAATCACTTCCAGACGGGAGTGTGTACCTCTTACTCGGACAATGGTGGTGAATTTGTGGCATTGAAACAATACTTTCAGCCGAGAGGCATTTCACACTTTACATCTCCCCCTCACACCCCTGAGCACAATGGGATCTCTGAGCGCAAACACATGCATATCGTTGAAACATGAATGACTTTGATGTCTAAAGCTTCAGTTCCAACCACATTCTGACCATTTGCTTTCGCGGTCTCTGTCTATCTCATCAACCGAATGCCGACACCACTACTAGCCATGGAATCACCATTCTCAAAGCTCTTTGGAACCGTCCCTAACTACCAGAAACTTTTTTGGATGCTCTTGTTATCCATGGCTGAAACCTTACACGAGACATAAACTTCAGAACAAATCAGCAAGATGCGTCTTTTTTGGGTATTCAACCACACAAATTGCATACCTTTGCTATGACAATCTTAATGATCGCCTCTATGTCTTACACCATGTGACGTTTGATGAGAACACGTTTCCGTTTGCCTCTTCTCCATTATCGACTGATTCGACTGGAGACACCTTCGCTGCTACAGACAACGTCACTCCTTCACCGGTCGTCACTGTGCTGCCGACTCACCTCCCGTCGTCGGATCCTCACCGTCATCTCCAATCACCATCGTCAGTTCCCGTTTCGCCGGCAACCTCTCCGTTAACTCAGGTGTCTCCTCTAAACTCTGAATCTGCTTCTGTTTCTTCCTTCTCTGAACCCACTGTTCCAAATGAAAATGGGCCGCAACCCACGGCCCAGACAAACCCAAATACAGTAATACCAAACACTACCAACCCAACTCCTATCCTTGAGGCCCACATTAATTCACCTTCTCAACCCACAAACGTTCATCCCTCTCCCACAAACTCCGTTTCTTCTCAAACACAAACCCCACCACCACAACCACCACCAAATACTCACCCGATGTCTACTCGTGCCAAGCGTGGCATTATCAAACCAAACACAAAATATGCATATGCCTCTCACCTTACCTCTCACAAAGAACCCACAACCTTAAACCAAGCACTTAAAGATGAGAAATGGAGACTCGCAGCGACAGACAAGTTTAATGCTCAGATCAAAAACCACACTTGGGATTTGGTTCCACGTCCTCCACCTCATGTAACTATCGTCAGTTGTCGTTGGATCTTCACAACTAACTATAATCCCGACGGCACCGTTCGTCGCCCAAAAGGTCGTCTAGTTTCCAAAGGGTACAATCAATGCCCCGGTCTTGATTATGAGAAAACATTCAGCCATGTGATCAAGTCCGCAATGATACGCATTGTCCTTGGACTCGCTGTTAACTGCAACTGGTCGGTCCGTCAGTTAGATGTGAACAACGCTTTCTTGCAAGGAACGCTAACTAATGAAGTCTACATGTCTCAGACTTCGGGCTTCATTGATCCAGACAGACCAAACTATGTATGCCGTCTTCGCAAAGCAGTCTACGGTCTGATGCAGGCTCCCCGTGCGTGGTATGTAGAACTCCAAACATTCCTCATCTCCTCCGGCTTCACCAACTATGTTTCCGATACATCTCTGTTTATCCTCAAGCTTGGAAAGTCTACGGTCTGTGTCCTCGTTTATGTTGATGACATTCTAGTAACATGAAATGATCCTCATCTCATTCAACAAACACTACACGCATTTGCTTCACGATTCTCTGTTAAGGACCATGAAGAACTACACTACTTTCTTGGCATTGAAGCAACCAGGAGCCCGACTGGCCTTCATCTCTCCCAGCGTCGTTACATACTTGACTTACTACAAAAGACAAACATGGTTGGTGCTAAGCCTGTGTCTACACCGATGGCGACGTCACCTAAACTCACTCTACACTCGGGAACACGACTTCAGGATCCCACAGAGTATCGAAGTACAATAGGGAGTCTCCAATACCTTGCTTTTACTCGCCCTGATCTCTCCTTTGCCGTCAACAGGCTCTCACGATATATGCACGCTCATACCTCTGAACACTGGAATGCCGTGAAACGCACGCTACACTATTTGGCGGGAACATCAGATCAAGGGATCATGCTTCGACAAGGTAACTCTAAAGCTCTCCACGCGTTTTCGGATGCTGATTGGGCGGGAGATGCTGATGATTACATTTCCACAAATGGTTATCTTGTCTATCTTGGTCATCACCAGTCTCATGGTCCTCAAAGAAACAAAACACCATTTTTCGATCATCTACAGAGGCAGAGTATCGCTCTGTTGCCAATGCGTCCTCGGAACTCATCTGGATTGCGTCTCTGCTACACGAGCTGGGGATACCATTTGACAAACCTCCTACCATCTATTGTGACAATGTGGGCGCCACATATTTATGTGCTAATCCTGTTTTTCACTCAAGAATGAAGCATTTGGCATTGGACTATCATTTCATAAGGAAATAGGTGCAATCTGGAGCTCTTCGGGTTATTCATGTCTCCACCAAAGATCAGCTTGCGGACGTCTTGACAAAGCCACTCTCTCGACCTGCGTTCACAACTATGGCAAACAAGATTGGAGTGGTGTCACCCTCCCCCTTCCATTTTGAGGGGGCGTATTAAGGATCAATCATATAAATGATTAATATGAGAATCTTCATAGCTTAAGGATAGTCAATATTCTGTACATTAACTACTTTGTATAAACCCTAGTCTTTCATCATGTATATAAGCTACTTTGTACCTTCTCTGTAAGATATAAGATTCACCATTTACATGAAGCTCATGAAACCACTCAAGCCACCTTCTAGATCTCCATTTGATAATGCTTTAGACTCTTCCTTCCATTTACCAAAATCAGTGATGCGATAATCTGAGAATCTGTTCTTTTCTCAGCTCAAAACTATGCTTCCCCATCAAAATCTCTACTGACCACCATGTACTCTTCTGAACCAAGCAAACCACAGAACTCCTCAATGGTTGTTCGTGTCTTTATCACATTGTCATGAGCTCTTTCCTGCAAGATGTGTGTGACCACCTTCAGCTCTTAATATAACACTTTGATTAATGGGTACAGTCAACAGGGTGATCACGAGATGTCTTACCGGTTTTATGAAGATATGGTCTTCAAAGGTATTAAGCGCGATATTTTGACGTACAATGCGTTGATCTTGGGACTGTGCAAGCAAGCTAAGACGAAGAAAGCTGCACATTTTGTTAAGGAGCTGGACAAAGAGAATTTGGTGCCAAACTCGTCGACCTTCTCTGCGTTAATAATGGGACAGTGCGTGAGGAGAAGTGCAGACTGTGGGTTTTGAACTGTACAGAAGCATGATTAGGAGCGGTTGCCATCCGAACGAAGAAACATTCAATGTTTTGATCTCTGCCTTCTGTAAGAATGAGGATTTTGATGGAGCTGTTCAAGTGTTGAGAGAAATGGTGAGAAGATCAGTTCCTTTTGATTCAAGAACTGTTCATCAGGTCTGCAATGGATTAGAGCATCAAGGGAAATACCAACTTGCGAAAGAGTTGTTAAAGGAGTTAGAAGCAAAAAAGTTTCTTCAAGAACCTTTAGGTAACTGAAAAGTAGAATGTATGATTATTAGCCAAAAAAACTTATGTTTGTTCAATGGAATAAGAAGTTGATTACGTCTTTAAGAATGGATACAATCTCATAAATATTACAAGACACAGTGCAAGAGTGTATGTTATAACAACAAATGAATATCTCAAATGAATTTGAGGGAAAATTACACTCCAAGAATTTCCTGTTCTTTTTGACAGAACTAGAATATAAACAGGAAAAGAATTTACGGTTCCGGCAGTTAAGATTTGACTTGAGTCACGCAGGGAAAGACATTATCAACAGCAAGGAGATGTGATCACATAAGTAGAAGAGAGGCAAGAACCATTGCAAAAACAGAAAGGAGAAGAGATAGAGTGAGTTGGGTTTGTCCACTAGGTGCTGGTGCAGTGGTTGACGGGGTTCCAGGGGTTGGGGTTGGGGCTTTTGCTGTAACCGGAGGTAGTGGTGGCTCAGTGACATCAGCATCTGTGAAAACCGGGTTTGGAGCTTCAGCTGGAGGTATGGACCCCGGACTCACAACTTCTAAGAGGCCACCGGGTTGCACAGGGGCCATGTAAGATAGAGTTTCTTTGCTGGCCAAACATCGATTCCCTGCAGAAGATATAAACAAAGTTGGGCATTGATGTTCAACAATTTTTTGTTGCGAGACCTTTGGTAGGGACACTTACTTCTGTATCTTGCAGCTGTGAATGGGAACTCGGTGATGGTTCCATTTATACCAGGTCCAGTAACATACGAGTTAATCTCAACAGTTGCGTCAGAGAAGAAGTCAAATGGTTGCGATACAAACTCGTTCTGAAACAGCTCCACGTATACTGGGAGCTGAGACTTCTGCAGCCTCTCCACAACATTGGTTTGCCCAGTGACGAGCCCATCAACGACCGGAAAGACTGATGATTTGCCGATGACAACAGCGCTAGCGAACTTTTTTATGTCTTCAATAGCAGAGTCGAGAATATCACGGATGGTTTCTTCAACTTTGTACACAGTCTCGTACTGGCTCTGCTTCTTGAAGTCAACTAGAACCGAGCTGTTTGTTGACTGAATCATGACTTTTGTGGTTGTTCTATTGCTGTATCCAGTCTCTGTGAGTGCATCAAGAACCGCTTTGACCACGTCGAGCCCTTGCTTCTCTCTCAGGTATGCTGCATTCTGAGGGAGGCCAAAAAAGACATGGCCATGAGAAGATTGTCATGGTCCTATCGGTGAAATGTAAAGACATAAAGAGAAACACGAGAAAACTCACCTCAACACTGATCAAAACACCGGAGAGAGTGGTGGAGTTCTTTGCCAAGTTTAGGAACTCAGAAAGCGAAAGAAGCTTCCCAGAATTTCTCTCGTTTGGATTCCTAAACATATTGAATCGTCTGCTGTAGGGGTTTGAAATAGCAGCTGCACAAGACGTTTGGAGAATAGTTATTGTAACTTCTAGAGTAGCTCGGAGCAGAGACAAAAAAAATCCCAAACTAGTTACTATAAATAGTAAGAAGAAGATTGTACAAAACAAGAACAGCATATAACTGAAAATTAGTAGAGAGACATACGAGTCAAGGTCTGGATCTCAGGCCATGTGAGAGTAAAGGTGTAGATTCCATTAACTGAGCTAATCTCAGGAACACTTGTTGAACGGTTTCTCAAAGGAGATTGGGCGACCATTGTGGTGTTCCCGAGATCGATCGAACTTGAGCAAAAAGGTTTACCGTCGCTGGACATTTGGACCGAGCAGTCGATAACATCAGCACCATCATTGATTGCCTTCTCATATGCCAAGTTTGTGCATCCTGGATAGTCTCCACTCGCACCGTTTTTGGATATCACAAGAAAATCCACTGAAACATGAACCATTTAGTCAACTACTGAAAGTCATAACAAGAAACAAAGACAAGTTGTTACTCTCATACCTTGTTTTGTTGCGTTTCTGGCCACGTGGGAGAAGCATTCTGAGGAAAAATATGAAAAAGGATGTTTTGGTTTTGAGTATTTTCATCAATATAGTCAAAGGAAGAGTCTTTAGCTTACCAACTGATGCAGATGCAGTAATGGGAAAATCAGAGAGCACACCATCGACAGAGAAGTTGCCATTATCCATAAAAGACAGATACTCAGACACTGGATCGAAACTATAGTCGTGTGCAATATCAACATCATTTGCAAAGCCTGACGCAAACACTTCCAACCCTGCTTTGTGAGCATCTTGAACCAAGGAAGTGGAGGGAAGCAAGTACTGCTTGTCATCGAGTGGCAACACGTAAGACTTGGGAACAAGAATCCCTGAAGCAAAGGTCTTGACAAAAGTCAAGTTACTCAAGATAGAACCGTATGTTCTGTTTGTCGTCGGCTCGAACTGTTCTTTCTCGAGAAACCTGAAGACAAAGCTCGGTCCTTCACGCCCGAAACGTCCAGCGATCTTCCTGAAGAAGTTGACTTCAGGGGAAGAGATGAAGTCAACGATAACAGTTTTGGTAACTGATACCAGAAAATTGCTCATGCTCAGATTATGCTGGGCGTAGAAGGCGTCGTGCTGAACGTTAAGCCAAAAGCCTTGCGGTTTCATCTCCTTGTTTACAGTTTGAACGGTTGAGATCGTGTATCCATTACCATCGAACTTGTCTGAACGAGATAATATACCTCGGATCACTAACAAAACAAGAAGAAGACATTTGTGAGAAAGTTGCAAGAAACAAGTCACTAGTTTTTGTGGAGGAGGAAGAAGACTTACGAGAAAGATTAGTGAGAGCTCTCAAGGAGAAATCGATGGTGAACCAACCGGGAGTAGGGACTCCATTAACCGGGTAAGTGGATTGACCCTTTGGGTAAACAGATTCAACGTTTGAAGCATTGCTCATGGTTAGATCAGGGAAGCAAATCCCAGCCCCGTCTTTGGTGAGCTGAAGATCACACCATAGAACAGCATCTGCTACACTTGTCTGCATTGCGAAGTTGTAAGCATCTAGGCTCGAATCTGGGAACAGTCCAGAGAACCCTCCACGAGCAATCACGCGAGGTGAAAAGCCTACCAAAGCAAAAAAAAAAGGTGTGATTTTTATGAAACAATCGTTCCAAGTAAGAGAGAGCACTCACCAGAGAGCGTCTTCCATTGAGTTTTAGGTCTTTGAGCATCGATTTGAACAGCAAGCAGCTGAATCAGAACAAGGCCGCAGAGTAACAGCGAAGAAGCTCGTAACCCTCGCATTGTCAGGTTGCCTCGTCCGGAGATTCGTACTAACCTTTATTCTCTTCTCGCCGGCGGCTTCACCGGCTTCTTTCTACAGAGAGAGAGAGAGAGAGAGAGTCTTGTTTAGTTCTTCTAGCTGTTTCGTTGTGTGGGATTCTCGTTTATATGATCGTTTTATTAAATTAAATCAACGAAAAAGTCTGATGATTTGATTTATTCTTACAAGTTCACAAAAGTGTATCCATCATTGAAATTATTTTTCTAATAAAATAGTTGTAGCCTACCTCAATTACGCGTAATCACGTATTTGTTTTTTTTTGGGACAGTCAAGGAGCCGAGATTTTGGTTGGTCGGCTTAAGCTGATGTTGCTGAGGTCTTTGTTTCTCGGACTCTTTCAAGTTTCAACAGACCTTTACCAATATTCACGAAGCCATCCACGCCACCAATTACAAGCCATCCACGCCACCAATTACGACATCCGAATTAAAAAGTCATATTTTTGTAAAAAGTTTTGTTAGTATTTATAAACATGCAGATTTTTTTTAGATAAATAGTATTATTTATTGGGTAATATTAGTTAAAATAATGATTATTGGACTTTCCAATAATTTCTAAATTTATTAAAGTTAAATATATTATTAATAATTATTAGTAAATTTCTATTTTAAATAATAGTTAAAATTAAGTTAACCACAAAACAATTTTTCTATTTTCTTTTTTACTTCCTGCAATACTTTTTCCTTTATCTAAAATTTTCATTTGCCTTTGTCTTTTGATTATATAATTTAGTTACCATTCTGGTATCGATCACCACAAGTGAAAAAACTTTTTCGAAATTGAATCTGATAAAGAATTATTCGCAGTCTATCATATTACAAAAGAGGTTATATAAGCTGGCTATGTTATTAACTGAGATGGCTATGGTTGAAAGACTTGGCGATATGAATTTAATGAATGGTCTTACAGGAAAAAATGCAAGAAAATATGTATTTCATTAATAAGTGTCCTAAATAACCAGTTTCTTATAAATAGTTTATGGAATTTGGTTTTTATGAAGTTTTTATATTGTTTTATGATTTTGATAAATATTAATAAGGGCATATTTTTTAATTTGACTTGGGCCAATATAAAACATTAGATCGGCACTGCCAATATTAAATTACATTTTAATAAGTAAGTACTGTATTATTTACTCAAAATACGGAGAGAATGCTAAAATAGTAGTAAAGTTTAGTAGCATCCATGTTGTTTGCTAATTTGTATCCAATGTAAAAGGTGGTTGAATGGACCTTTAGTAATAGAACTACGCAAAGCTTTTATGTTAGTATGTGCTTATTTCTTGAATCTGCATTTAACTTATACTAATAACTTTTACAAAGATCATTCATGGTGTTGTAAAACATGATTTTTTTTTATACAATTAATTTTTGTTTGTAACACGCATTCATAAATTACAGCAAAACCACGTCATATTCCCACGGACACTAGGAAAATGGGAACAGACGAGAACTTGACTGTAGTATACAAACAATGTTTATTGAGTATTATAATAAATGTTTGTATAAGTCTGGGACATTTTGGTTTTGCTGTACCAACCTATAAACTAGCATGTGTATCATCACTAATCATTTTATTTTATTCTTTCTTTTATTATTATTATGGACTTTTCTTTGTTGTACACATTTATTACTCTTGAGTACTTGTAAGCTGTAAAGGTCATTAGTATGGCCACCTATTCACTGATACGAAGAATTGTACCTTTCATGCATTGTCATTCATGTGATTTTGTACACACAGGTTGGCAGTTAAACGTTGGAAATTTTCAAAAACAGATTATCTAAACAGTATAAGATAAATTTTTTTTTGACTAAACAATGGTTAAACCCGGGTCTATCAAAGACACATACTTAACCCACGGATAGATCATCTCCCAGATATTCAAATGTACCGTAAACATGGGTTCATATCCGCGTGGCCACATGTGGAGCTAATAATTTCGTACTAGAAGGGAATCGATCCCTGGCTTGGACCAACAGGACAACTCCTCCTTTATTGGAAACCACTAGGCCACCACGACGTGGTTTATAAGATAAATTTTACATCCCAAGTTTCAAAAGGTAAGAAAATTGAACTAGTGAAATATATATTGGTTGTAGGTGTTCTAAAAGTTCAACTCCAGCTATTTACAACTTAAATATTTGTCAGTTTTTTTTCAAAAGAAAGTATTTATCAGTTTAATTATATTGAGTCTGTATACATTATATAATTTCCATAAGGAAACTAATCTGCTAATTTTCTTTTGAGATATACTATAAATTTTCTATGCTTGCATTGTATTTATATTACCATATTACTAGTATCTCACAAATCATGATTCACATATCATTATTTACATTAAAATAAATCATAATTATAGTCAAACTATTCCTTTGAGTGATAAAATTAAAGTAAATATTTTTCAGAGTTTTCAGTTTATCAAAAAAAATCTTGTTTTATATTTTATTCAAAAATTGAAGTTTGAAACAAATCTCAGTTGGCTAGATCGTTTTTTACTTGTAATTCACATACTTATGTCAAACTATCGGTAAAAAAAAAGAGTATTCTACTTTTCTAGCAGTAAAATAACATATCCTTTATATATTAATTATCGAGCATTACAACATGTTTTCGTAGGCACATGTCATCAATAAGATGATTCTTAGAATTTTTAGGCAAATAAATTGGTGTATATAAATATATATTATATTTTTTATTAAACTAACTATCAAATTGATTAGCAGTGTACAAAAAAATTATTAATTGTTTCTTTAAATAAAAACTACGGAATTACCTAATATGATTAACATATATATGACAATTAATGATTATGAATAATACATATTTGATAACA
Organism: Brassica oleracea var. oleracea; assembly: GCF_000695525.1. Taxonomy (NCBI): domain Eukaryota; kingdom Viridiplantae; phylum Streptophyta; class Magnoliopsida; order Brassicales; family Brassicaceae; genus Brassica; species Brassica oleracea. The sequence continues at coordinate 13,491,657 of NC_027748.1, forward strand.
ATTTTTGTACTCTCTCACTTTTTTGTTTAATTTTATATTCTTAGAAAAAATTAAACAATCACTTTAAGCTTATATTAAAACAATTAGATATTTTTATATGTTCTATTTTGAATTTTTTTAAACAATTATAAATTACTAAAATGATAAAAGTCTCACATTGAAATTTTTTTGATTAATGGTTTAATTTTTTTTTGTTCAAGTAAGATACAAATGATCATAAATCAAATGAAAATGAAGTCTTATATATATATATATATATTAATATCGTTTAAATTAAATTATATACTACATAAAATATAAAAATATGTTAATTTCAAAATTTTCATTGAAAAATTATTGAAATTTTAATATTTTAATTTTGAAATTTGTATTGAAAAATCTCACACAATTTTTCCATAGAGCTTCTGGCCTCTATTTACATGAAAATCTTTTTATGTCCGTGAGGATCTCACCAAAGCGCCTTGCACTTCTAATAGGCCATTAAATTGACGAGATGAAATATAACCAAGGTACATCTTTTTGATCAGAGGTTGAATCGATCATCAGAATAAATAATCAAACCCAAATATATTAAAAAAATTGTGATTAACGGTTTAAATTTTTGTTACAACAAATATACAAATGTTAATAAAATCATATGAGTAGAAAATATCAATAATAGTATGATTTATATTAAAATATCTATATATATATATATATGTCAATATCACTAAATTTTAATTATATATCATATAAAGTAAATAAAATGATTTTTTGATTTATTTACCAAAAATATGATTGTAAATAACAAAAAGTATTGGTTTTGATTTATGTGTTTACTCTAATGTATATACTTTTATGTATACATATTATTTTTTAAATATGTGGTTTCTAATATGTTATTTGATTTTAACAATCCCAGAAATACACTTTTTAAAATCGAAGTGATTTTTAATATTGGAAAAACTATATATATTATTTCATTCAGATTAAATAATGTAGTCTTGATTTTTATTCCTAAAAGCTTTTAATGAAATATCATGACAAGATTCCAATCATCTCCTTTTGAGTTTGTTCGAAAAATGAGATATTTGATCATTCGTCTAATGTTTGTTTCTCCCTAATATCATATCTAGCTATTATAATTGTAAGAATGATATATTTGAACTATTTATAATAAGTTTTCTGATTTTCATTTAATAAATCAAACAGTTTTTAGTTTATACATAGTTTACATATACTAGAATGATAAAGTATTATATATTTTTTATGGATATACTTCTTAAGTAACTAAACCGTAGGTTAATAAAATAAGTAATTTATTTTGTTGTTCTAAGATTAGATATTTTTTAGACCGAACTGGTGAATATATACTAGACATATATTTATATTTCGAGTCTGCACTTATATTGTAAAATAGTTTGATATAGTAAATTTGAACACTAACCTGTTAATAGAGTTTGCCGGTGATTTTTTTTCAAAGATTTGATTTTTTTAGATATGTATTTGGAATGAAACTAATTTTTTATAGATGCTCATTTTTTTAAATTGACATTTATGTAATTCACCAAATTCACATAAGAAGTTAAAAAAGAAACAAAACTTATATCATTGAAACGGAAACGAGAACGAAAGTGGACTATTTTATAGAGGTAGAAAATGAAATCACTTATGGAGAGTCATAGTAAACAAATCGAGAGCAAACCTAACTCTCTTTCATTATTTTACAATCGATGTTGCATATCTAATTTTGGTGATTTGTGTCAGCCATAAAACTTAATTTATCTTGTGCATATAAAGTATTAAAAATAATGAAAACGAATTATAACACGTTAACTCTTTAATAACGATGATATATTTAATAAATTGATATTTGTATTCATTATTTTATTATTGATAAAGATTGTTATATTGTAAAATGTTAAAGTCATTTAATAAATAAATATTAGTATAAAAAATGTATTCCGCTCAGAGGCAGATTATCGTCTGGTCAAGGTAATAATTCGGTCGAAGTAAGGAAAGAAAATAATAATATACTATTATAATGCTGTAATTATTTATTTGGTTTACATCAAAACATCAAGAAGCTTTGGTCGGCGGCTCGGCGCGAGCCAAAATGAACCAAGTGGTGAATGAGTAATCAACAGCTAATGCGGGTCCCGTTAACGTGGCCGTCATGACTTATCTGTATTTACACACGTGGCGAATATCTATTGGTAGTTACTCATGAAATCAGCAAAGACGCGCAAACCTGTACGATGTACGTGGGGCTGATGTTTGCTGTATTAAACCACCACTTTTGAAAATGTAACACATCTTTTATTTGTTGTCGCAAATAAAATAAATTTCGAAGGAAAGTTTCTAACCAGTAGACCTGAGACTTATTATCCGAGATCCGGATTCGATTCGAGATCCGCTCCGGATCCGCTCTGAAAATAGGATATCCGGGGTGTCCGGATCCGAATCCGGATAGTAAAATCTTGGATCCGTGCAAACCGAATCCGGATCCGGATATCTTAATTTTTAGGTCCGGATATCCGGATCCGGATCCGTATTTTTAAAATACATTAAATTTTTAAGTTTATTAATATTAATATTTATACATGAATTAATCTTATAATATTATATTTTAGTTTTTATAATATTATAAACATATATAAATATATTTATAAATATTTAATTTATGTATTATATTAAAAAAATTAGTACTTTGGATCCGGATCCGAATCTGGATATCCGCGGATAATAAAATATTGAGACGGATATCTGGGGAAACCCGGATATCCGGAAACCACGAATCCGGATCCGGATATTAAATCCACGAATCCGGCACGAATCCGGCGGATCCGGATCCGGATACCATAAATTTCCCGGATATCTGGATCCGTCCCAGGGCTACTAACCAGGATGTTGATGTTGTTGTGTATACATTGGAATTTATCTTTTATCGGATTAAAATAGATATTTATTTACACCGTCAACCTGCAATACTTAATTATTTCAGGCTCATAAATTAAATAAAGCTCTCATGTGNGTTGTTTAATCGACGACCAACATGCTGTCTACAGACAGTATTACGAGAATTAATTTGTTTTTCCCTTCAAATGATTGGACCCGTTACATGGACTCTTAACGGAACACACATTTATTAGTATTTTGTGGTGTTTTTAAAACCGGACCAACTACGAACCAGAATTTTTTTTGGTCATAGGTCATTGTGATTCAACCGAGTCTGAACCGGATTCGATCGGGTTTACTTAGATTAAACTAAATTTAATGATATTTTATAAATAATATGCATTAAAAAAAAAAAAAGATCATATCAAATAAAATGTTTAAATAGCCATAATATGTAGAAATTTTTAAAAATAACAATTAAAATCTAAAATCAATATGAAAAGCACATTTAAACTTTATTCCAGATCTTATCACTCTAAATCTTCATCACCTTTTAAAAAATTATATACGCATTAGGTAAAAGTTATATTTTGAAATACAAATTTCAGAAACGTAAATGTTTCAATTATTTAAAGTCTTCAAAACAAGTCATCATGAAATAAAAATTTAAACAAAATGAGAAGTAGACAAAAATAATATCTTGACTTGAATATTAAATTTTGTGAATCTTGTAATTTATTAGTTGTAGAGACGACAAACGAAAAAGACGAGACATGATATTTTATTAATCTTTGATAATTCTTATTTTTACTTTAAAAATAAGAAAAATTAATTGTTTCATTAAAAAAATTTTGACTTATATACGAACTGGGGTTTGCTGGTTCATTGGGTCGCCGGTTCCCGGGTTTTGACGGTTCGGTAGGGGTTTTTAACTGGTTCGATCTTAGTTGGGTTTTAGCATTAACCCAACCCGGATTATTTTCGGTTCATGGTTCAACCTGGTCCAACCGTCGGTTCGGTCCGGGTTTAAAATACTGTACTATTTTGTAAAAATAAACAGATATTTTGTTATGACGATAAGAATATCAGTAACAAACTACACAATAAATTAGAATAGTTGTTTAATTTTACGAAATTTTATTTTTCCAAACAAAAATCCTAATATACAACTGGTTTTGACCTTGAACTGTCACACTTTGCGAATATGTTTGAGCATGGAGCTTCAGATCCGTACACTACGTACTACTCCTCGAGTAACCCAAGTTAATCCAAGAACGCCTCTCTTTGTTACTAGAATGCCGATCAAGATATCAACCTGTTGATCATTCCAATAACTTTTGAAGTTTCAGAGCGAAAAATGACACGCTTCAGTTCAAGGCTGATCATGTTCTCGTATTAAACCTATTTGGCTGCGTTTAGCCTAAGCCTCATCAAAATTGTCAATGAAAGTGAACGTGCTTATCAGCTTATGCTGTGAGATAAAACATGCACATTGTGATCTAGTAGGACTCAAACAACCTCTCCCAAACTCTTTTTCTTTGACCATGATGACTGATGATGAGACCCCAATGTTACATTTATTGTTTTAACCCAATGCATCAGAGACTCTCATATCTAAATTTCCATTACAATTATCTTTCACTTACCTTTGTACCTTTGTATCTTTTCTTATTGTCAAACTTTAAAGAAGCTAAGATATTTACTCTTTCTGTTAAAAGTGCTCAACATATCCTGTACTGTACTGACTCATGACTACTCTTCATTAGCTAGTACACATTAATACTTTGCTACTTTTAGATAATTAAATTATAAAAAAAACAAACAACAAATGACACACACTGGTCATTTAATTCATATTTTCTTATAACAATAGCGAACAAATCAGTTTCAAAATTATATACTTTGGAAGTTTGCTTCGAAACAAACACAAGTTGGGAAATAACCACCAAACAAAAAGACGTTAAAGAAACACCAAACGAATAAAAAAAACATCATAGACAAGTTGGCATGTGAATGCTTCCATGTGAATGATGTTAATCCTTTTATAGATATTTTGGTCATCATTTATAATACTCCCTCCGTTTCATATTAAATGTCGTTTTAGAGAATTTTTTTCGTTACAAAATAAGTGTCGTTTTCGATTTTCAATGCAAAATTTATTAATTTTATGCAAAAATTATTTTTCTATTGGTTGAAATATGGTTAGGTGTATAGGTAATAGTATTTTTTATAAAAAATATATAAAATTAATTGTTTCCTTAATCCGTGTGCCGAAACCTAAAACGACACTTACAATGAAACAGATGGAGTAATAGCTAGATACTATTACAGAGTGAGATTTGCCAACATGTTTACATATACATTTTGATCGTCAATATACTTGTTAAAAATCTTGATGATATAAAAATATTTAGATACTTGTTCCCATTAAATTACACTTATAAAATTAGATATCTTAATTAGTACTTTTTGTAATAAAGATCCCCGTAAAGAAAGTTTTTATACTAAATAATGCTGTTTGAAAACTTGTGACCATTGTATACCTATTAGGCTATTACCTCTCTGCACACAGCATCCTATTAGAGTAATGGGAACTAAGAGCAAGATTATCGGCACTAGCAAGATTATCGGCACTTCTTAGCCACAAGTCCTACGAATAAGAGGTCGAAATTTAAATGAAAAAAACGGAAAACATTCGGGACGACGCTTAATTAAGAAGTTTTGGCTTGCATCCTTACGAGCCACGTGGCATGTTGCGCGCCGTTGATGATAAACTGGTAGGGAAAAATTGATGTGCGTCCGAGATTCACTTTATTCTTCTTGGGGCTTCTCTCTCGACGGCGATTCATTGGGCTTCTCAGTCGACGGGGCGTTCTCTCTCGACGGGGCTTCGCGGCTTCTCTCTCGACGGCGATTCGACGGGGCGTTCTCTCTCGACGGTCGTTCTCTCTCGACGGGCCGTTCTCTCTTGACGGGGCTTCTCTCTCGGCGGCGATTCATTTGTCGTTCTTTCTCGACGGGGTCTTCGTTTATTTCGATCACCGAACTGTCGTCTCATCCAAACTGATCGCCGATTCGAAGTAGGTATGTGTTCCTCCCTTCGTATTTTAGATTTGTAGATTTAGGGTTTTCAAAATCGTGTTTCGTATTTGTCTCATTTGAAAGAATCTTGTGCCGTGTGTGATTGTATTCTTGTGGTGTCCGTATAATAGATTGTAAAAGTTGTGTGGTTATGAAACTGAATTTGTGGTTAAGTGTTTGCTCTGTGTGGTAATGAAACTGTTGTCAGTTTGAATTCGTGGTAAAGTTTGTAAGTGTTTGCTCTGTGTGCATATAAACAAGTGATGCGTTATAATGAAACTGAATTCGACTTGACATTTGTTAAAGTTGTTAAGTGTTTGCTCTGTCTGCGGATTTGTTGTTAATTGTCTGCAAAATAATTACTTCTTTGCTGAAACTGATATGAGTTCTTTTGTTTGATCTGAGTATGTTAGTTGCTGAGGTTGGTTTGATTCTCTGTTTGTAATTCATGTTCAGTTGAGCTCCACAAGTTGTTAATAGTAGCTTGACTTAATGAATTGATAATTCTGATTGAATTGAACTTGTACGCATGAACTCTGATAGAAAACGTGTAGTCATGAAGTCTACTTGTACGAAATCTCCTTTAAATTGAATGCACCTGTAAAGGTTACTTGATAGTTATTTAGTTGTGTAAAATGCAATAAGTTGTGATTAGACAATGGTAGTTTGTGGTTAGGTAATTATGATAGTAACTTATTACAGTTTCACCTATTAAACTCCAACCATCTTCAAGCTATCCTATAATCTCATCTTTTTTCTCTCTTGTTCGGTAAAACCAGTAACCATTTCGGTTCCCAAATCTTCTATAATCCCTCCTCTCTTCTCATTGCTGTGGATTCAAGGCATCCATATAGCCAGTCCTCTAGTTATTTAGGTCTCCTTAACAGTCAACACGAAAGTGTTCTCCATGAGAACCTTTCGTATGAGAGTTTCCATTATGGAGCTTCTGAAATCCCTCCTTTCAGTTCACAACAAGCTGACGCCCCAACTCTACCTGAAGACACACCAGTGGACCGTAGGGAGAGAAGGAAGTGGACACCAGCTGATGACGAGGTTCTAATCAGTGTGTGGCTAAACACATCTAAGGATGCTGTTGTGGGTAATGATCAAAAGTCAGGGACGTTCTGGAAACGAGTTGGGGAATATGTTGCAGCAAGTACTGACGGTAGAGAGGGTGGTGAAAAGAGAGAGTTTCTCCATTGTAAACAGAGGTGGCACAAAATCAATGATCTCACTAACAAGTTCTGTGGTGCATTTGCGGCTGCGGAGAGACAAATTACCAGTGGTCAGAACGACAATGATGTTCTAAAGGTGGCTCATGACATCTTCTACTCTGACCACAAATCCAAATTTACACTTGAGCATGCGTGGTGTGTGTTGAGGTATGAACAAAAATGGCTTAACCTTAATATCCCTAAAGCTAATGCCAATTCGAAGAGAAGAATTGGTGAGACAGGTTCCCAAACTTCAACCACCAATGTTGGTGATCATGAGACAAGGCCTGAAGGTATCAAGGCTGCAAAAGCTAAAAGGAATAATGGTCAAGTGAAGTCTCTTGCTGAGTTTACGAGCATTTGGGAAATGAAAAAGGAGGATTTGGCGATGAAGGAGAAACTGTCAAAGCTGGCCATACTAGACACTCTCCTTGCCAAAAAAGAACCCCTCAGTGAGGCTGAAGAAGTTGTGAAGAACAAACTTCTCGCCCAGTATTTCTGAGAATTATCTCCTAACTATGTTTGTACTTTAGGTCCACTATGTCTTTAATTTATGTGTTAAGTGATTTGTATTATCTTCCTGGTTGCTTTGTATGTCTGTTTTATAAATGAATCAGTTATGTTATGAATGTGCTTCCTGATTACTTAAATAAATCTGTTTATCTCTATGTCTATAATGTCCTTTACAATAAATGAATGTCTATCTTTATAATTAAATTTCTAATATTTATTTTGTTAAAAATTTTCAGGCTAAGTTAAACATGGGACATGATTATTCCTATAGCCAGCCTTCTGATTCTGACGAGTTTGGAGGGGACACAGTAGACAGTGGCTACAGCGAAACTGAAGAGCTTATTCGACGGGATCAAGCTGAGCTAAGCTACAATAACCGTGAGGTTCAGTACCCTCCACAACCTGAGGTCGAGTTCGGCTTCCCGCAGACATGCTACTGTGGTGGGCAACCTCATCTAGCTACATCTTACAGTAGAACCGATCCAGGTAGAAGATACTATACATGTGATAATGTTGATGATGGCGAGTGCCATGTATGGAAATGGTGGGATGAGGCGGTTATGGAGGAGATGAGAGCCAGGGATATACACACACTTCAATTGGCTGAAAAGGTAGATTATCTAAACATTTTGAGTGACTATGAGACACACCTTAGCCATGTTAAGGATCTCTATAATGTTGCTGAGCAGAAGTTGGTTAGGCTATAGAAGATAGTGTTAGTGTTGGTTACTGTCTTACTGTCTTACTATCTGTACTTGTTACTGTCTTAGTTTGAATGAACTCTCTGTATGTTGCTGAGCAGAAGCTTGAATGAACTCTCTGTATTTTTTTTTTATATTGCTCTAATGACATTACTGATCAAGCTGAGCTGATCAAGGCTGTTGTAATGATTTCTCTGTCTCGTTTTCGTTAATGTTGTTGTAATGATGTTAATGATCATGTATAATGTGTAATGTTGTGACTTTGCTACATCTTCTCGCATGAGTTTGACAATGAAAAATTGTATACAAATGCTAGTGTCAATAAAATTGTATAAAAAAGCTCGTGAACTAACATTGCAAACAAATGCTCGTGAGTCAATAAAATACAAATGTACTGACAACAAAGAAAGCTAGCGTCACAAGATGTACTCACCTGTTTTTGATGACATTATTAACGGTAATGCGCCACAAGTAAACTTATATGTCAACGGAACGGAGTACCATTTGGGTTATTATCTCACAGATGGTATTTATCCAAAATGGGCGACTTTTGTTCAATCTATCAGACTGCCCCAAGGTGAAAAAAAATCATTATTTGCTAAAAACCAAGAAGTTGTTCGAAAAGATGTTGAACGTGCCTTTAAAGTCCTTCAAGTTAGATTTGCCATTGTCAAAAATCCATCTAAGTTATGGGATAAAGACAAAATAGCAAATATTATGAGAGCATGTATCATACTCCATAATATGATTGTCGAAGATGAACGATCATCATTCACTCAGTTTGACGTTTTGGAATTTCAAGAAGGAGAAGATGTGGATGATACATTTTCCGTCGATATGCCTACAAATCTCGGCAATACAATTGATCGTCGAGCGACCGTTCGGAATAGACAAGCCCATGCACAACTAAAAAATGATTTGATTGAAAATATATGGACTAAATTTGGACATCTTCCAAATAACATATAATTTGTAACTTTCTCTGTATTGAATAAAATGTGTGTTTGCTTTTATTTATCAAGTTTGTAATTTTTTTCCAATTTTGTTTTTGTTGCAACTTTGAAATTTAATTATGTTTTCAATTTTAATGTTATATGTTTTATTTAAAACTTATCTTTTATATATCATTACTCATAAAAAATACAAAAAAATAAACAATTATTTTACTGAGAGATAACAAAAGTCCTACCAATAATCTATACTTTAGGGATTGTCTATTAAGCTTTGTCTCTTAACATAAAAACATAATAAAATAAGCTAAGGACTAATAAAAAAGTACTACCAATAATGTTGCCCTAAGTAACGAACTCAGTGATGGGAATTAAGTAACGAACTCTTGACATAACTAAGATTATTACCGTTAAAAAAAAAAGATTATTACAGTAACTATTTGTAAATAGCTTGGCCACAAAAGGTGGAGTGTGAAATCACTCTTTAAAATGGGCTTAAGACCAGCGTTGACGTCAGCAGACCCATTAAGCCATATTGTAATTATGTTACGTAGAGATCTGATGGATGATTTATGTTTTACCTTTAAGTATATTTTGCACCCATTTTTGAACATCTACCAGTTTCGGACATGAACACCACTGCGAAGTTTCGAAGCTAGTAAAAAAATTGTTAGGCTTGTGGCTTGTAAACATTTTTTTCTTAGTTTATAAATGAATGCCAAGTTACAAAAAAAAAAAAAAATTGTTAGGCAGACATTAATTGAAACCCATTTAATCTAGTAAATGGTGTAAATGCAGACAAATATGAGATGTCAAGAGAAGTGACACGTAGACAAGTCGTTACATTGTGAGGTCAGCGTCCCTTGTCGAGCTGGACGCACATCCCATCCACATGTCTCCCTCACCGAGCGAGTTTCGTAATCCAATAATATACTCGCGCGCGTAAGAAATAAGTATCAAGCATTCGCATTAACAGCACCTCGCACGAAACATAAAACTCGTTTTATTTTCCCTCCTCTATTCACGCACGGCTTAGTTAATTTGCTCACACGTATAGTAGAAAAAAAGATCGTACCTTTCTCTCTGTTCCTTCATCTTCTTGAGGTTGCTTCACGTGACAAAAGTTTGCACATTGCGGTTTAGTTCCTCCGTCTCGGTTCATTCGATGTCATCGTAGTGATGAATTCAACGCCGAATGTTCCTCCACCCGAGGTAAGATTAGGACTATATCTTCCATCTCTCGAGATTTATATTTTGTAGGTTGCGTGATGGAGTCGTCTTTGTTCTTATCTTAACCAAAAGAATGGTCGGTTAACACAGTTTTGTCTTGTCTTGCTATATTAAGGACAGATTTTCGAATTGTTTCTTTTTTTTTTTCTTAGCCACAAAGATCAATCCTTTCAATTACTCCAGCGAAGCTTACGATGATCCGTTTCCAGGGAGATTCGAAAAAGAGGATTCTATCGTGATCAAGTGTTTTCAGGGAGATGTCTGGGTTCGTGGGTGTTGTGGTTTCGGATCCATGGTTACAGAGCCAGTTCACACAAGTCGAACTTCGAACTCTTAACTCCAAGGTTTCTTCTCTCTCTCTTTCATTGTTCCTCTTTTTACCTTTACATGGATGAAACTAATCAATCTTGATTTCTTGTGTAGTTTGTATCGTTGAAGAACTCAAGTGGAAACATCGCAATAGAAGACCTCCCTCCTCTATTGTCAAAGTTCAAGGGCATTAGTACAACATTCAAGGAAAACGAGATCAGAGAGATACTCCAAGAACAAGCTTCTGATACAAGCAGTGATGTGGACTTTGAAGAGTTTCTCAAGGTACTGTGGTGTTTCTTGTTGGTGAACCACTATGAATGTGATATTGATTGATCCTATGATGTGCAGATATATCTCAACTTACAAGGCAAAGCAGCTGAGAAATCTGGCGGACACTCATCCTCCTTTCTCAAAGCTAGCACCACGACGCTTCTCCACACTATAAACCAGTCGGAGAAGGGCTCTTTCGTTCAGCACATCAACAGATACCTTGGGGATGATCCCTTCCTCAAGCAGTTCCTTCCTCTTGATCCTGATTCTAATCAGTTGTATGAACTTGTGAAAGACGGTGTACTTATATGGTAAGCTAGCTGCACGTTTCACATGTTTAGAGTTATTCATCTCGAGCATCTGTGGTTTTCTACCTCTGACTTGTTTCTCTCCTAGTGCAGTAAGCTCATAAATGTAGCAGTACCAGGGACGATAGACGAACGAGCCATCAACACGAAGAGGGTACTTAATCCTTGGGAGAGGAATGAGAATCACACGCTCTGTCTCAACTCTGCCAAAGCTGTTGGATGCACTGTTGTTAATATTGGGACACAGGACCTGGCTGAAGGACGGGTATGTTTTGTCTCCTCAGTGACCTATTAGCTAAGAAGTGTTCTGACCATGGAGGTTGTATGATGTTTTGCAGCCTCACCTAGTGCTAGGATTGATTTCACAACTCATAAAGGTATACACTCATCCACCTATATTACTTTTGCTTCTAAAACATTCAAACTTAACTAGATCACAGTTGCATTAGTTTGTACAAAGGCCTTTTTTGATTCGAATAAATTTAATCTTCTTTAAAAATATATATATATATATATATATATGTTACTTTTGCTTTCTGTTCTCAGTTATTTAACTCAACAATGTTGGTAAGTGCAGATTCAACTGCTGGCTGATCTCAACATAAAGAAGACGCCTCAGCTTGTTGAGTTGCTTGAGGACAGCGATGTAAATTGAGCTACCAATCACATTATCTCACCCCACGTCTTGTAAGTTATAAGTGTGTAACAAGTTTCTTATCTGTTGCAGGATGTTGAGGAGTTGCTGAGATTGCCCCCAGAGAAAATCTTACTGAAATGGATGAACTTCCATCTTAAGAAAGGGGGTTACAAGAAAACCGTCTCAAACTTTTCTTCTGATCTAAAGGTATTACAGTAATACTATTACTATTTGGCTTCTCAAAGTATAACTTGAAAAGGCAACCTCTCTCTCTTTTGCTTATCCAAACTCTTTACATTCAAGATTGTACTTATGTGCTACTGTTCCTTAAGTTTTTGGATGAGAGAAATAATATGAATTATAAAAGTCACAATATAAACATAAACTCTTTTTCACTTAAGGGTTTGGTACTTCCATGGATGCAATTTGTTGAATCATAAAAAGCAATTTTATGAATGAAATTTGTTGAACCTCATCAAGTTTTTTTTTTCCTATAGTAAAGCGTATTTCTGGTTAATCTTCAGGATGCACAAGCCTATGCTTACCTACTCAATGTTCTCGCACCTGAACACTGTGACCCGGCTACATTAGATGCAAAGGATCCACTTGAAAGGGCTGAACTAGTTCTCTGTCACGCAGAGAGAATGAACTGCAAACGATACTTGACTGCTGAAGAGATTGTTGAAGGATCTCCAACTTTGAATCTTGCATTTGTGGCACAAATATTCCATGAAAGGTTTGTATTTCTGATAAGACTTTCATACTCCTGTTTAATTAAGATGGTGACAATTAGCTGAAAGAACCGTCTATTTTTGTAAGTTATTCTTTACAAACAAACTTGTGAATGTCAGCGGGAAAATGAACAAAAAGAAGCTTTTCATACAATGCTATTATCAGTGATTCAAAAGCTTGTTACCTGAAACCCCTTTTTACTTGGAGATTTTACCACTTTTGAGTTTAATTGTTTCATTCTCTATGCACTTGGTTTTACTTTAACCGCCTGTACCTGTTGCAGGAATGGTCTAAGTACGGATGGTAAGTATTCATTTGCGGAGATGATGACCGAAGACGTACAGACTTGTAGAGATGAACGATGCTACCGGCTATGGATCAACAGCCTGGGGATTGAAAGTTATGTCAACAATGTGTTTGAAGATGTTAGAAATGGGTAAAGCTTTTATGTTTTCCTTTCTATATATAAAGCAACCAGTCTGTAGATGTTTCTAATTTTCTATTTTCTATTTTCTAATTTGCTGCAGATGGATACTTCTGGAAGTTCTTGACAAGGTCTCTCCTGGATCAGTCAACTGGAAACATGCTTCCAAACCTCCCATCAAGATGCCATTTAGAAAAGTAGAGAACTGCAATCAAGTGGTAAAGATTGGGAAAGAGCTGAGCTTCTCGCTCGTTAATGTAGCTGGAAACGACATAGTCCAAGGGAATAAGAAACTCATTCTTGGTATTCATCATTACCCTAGAGACCCCATGTTTCTGTTTCTGTTTCTTTTCTTAGCTTGATGCAATAAAGATTATGTTTGTCTGTCTTTCAGGTCTATTATGGCAGTTGATGAGATTCCATATGCTACAGCTTCTCAAGAGTCTCAGGTCGAGGACACGAGGCAAAGATATGACTGATGCAGATATCCTCAGCTGGGCTAACCGGAAAGTAAGAACCATGGGGAGAAAATCTCAGATAGAGAGCTTCAAGGTAACCTTTCTTTAATATCAACTTCAAAAACACTTAATCTTAGTAACTATTGAATCAAATTAAAATTCTTCAGGACAAGAGTTTATCGAACGGGTTATTCTTCCTAGACCTTCTATGGGCAATTGAGCCAAGAGTTGTTAACTGGAATCTTGTCACCAAGGGTGGAACAGGTTCACTCCTAGCTAGATTCTATCTACTTACTCTGTTTAACCAGAATCAAAGCTTATTTGGTTATCTTGATTGTTGAAACGTGCAGATGAGGAGAAGAGGTTGAATGCTACGTACATAGTCAGCGTTGCAAGAAAGCTCGGATGTTCTGTTTTCTTGTTGCCTGAAGATATCGTTGAGGTAAATTATAACGTGTTCTCTGGTACTTGGTTAGAAGAGTTAATGATGGAGATGGTGTTTGGGATGATGTTGTGACAGGTGAATCAGAAGATGATCCTAATCTTAACGGCGAGTATAATGTACTGGAGTCTTCAGAAACGCTCAGCGGAGAGTTCGGATTCGTCGTCCAGTCAGAGCACCACCACAACGTGCACCACCACCAGCACAGACGCGTCTCCTGCTCCGTCTGTCACGGGAGAGGACGAAGTTTCCTCGTTGAGCGGCGAAGTCTCGAGCTTGGCTGTTGATGACAACGAGAACGAGGCTGACGCGGTTTCAGACATCACCACTGTCTCAGAAGAGACACCCAACGAATAGATAGAGAGAGAGTGTGTGAGAGACAACAATATCTCTTGCGAGAGCAAATTAGCCTTTGTAATAACATCACCCTACTCTGTAATCTGTATGTGTTTTGTATCTTTGTTGTCTTTACAAATAAATGAGAAATGATGTCTATAAGGTTAGGTTCCGGCTACAAATAAATGAGAAATGATGTCTATAAGAAATGATGTCTATAATGATGTCAAAGTGTAATCTGTATGTGTTTTGTATCTTTGTATGTGTTTTGTATCTTTGTTGTCTTTACAAATAAATGAGAAATGATGTCTATAATGATGTCAAGTGTTACAAAAAAAAAAAAAGGTTAGGTTCCGGCTACGTGAGTATGTGGCATGAGGAGCCGCTTGACGCTGCGTCCGCGTCAACGTAAAGAACATGGCTGTAAAGGTTCTGACCAACGAAGCAACCAAAAGGTTCAAAATATGGTTAAGAGCGGTTGTATACAATTACATCATTTTGGGTAATTATACGGTTTAACATAACCCTGGTTTACTATGTGAACGCATCTCAATTAGGGCGGTAGGTTACAAAAATACGCGCCGCTCGATACGACGTCGTGGGGAGTTAAAACTGCCAAAACTAAACCCTCTTGACGAAATAGAGTCTCTCTATGCCTTAGGCTCTCCAGCCTCCTCGGCATAGGAAGCGTGACATATATAAGAAGAAAGAAAACTTACAGAGAGACAAAGGTTAGGCTTCATCCAGAATTTCAACGCTCCTTAAATAAGGTTGATTATTTTGTTTGATTTGATTTGATTCAGCAGCAAAAATCTTTTCATTGTAACACAAGTTAGGGTTTCAGGTACGAGTTTGTGGGATTTTCTCTATTTCAATTGCACACTATTATTCTTGTTCTTATCAAGATTGTAGTAAAGTATGTGTATCCCCTAAGATTGGGTTGATATGTTTTTTCAATGGAGGGGACACGTAAGTTGAATAAGACGTAACTAGGTACTCTTACAGAACTATTTTTTGTGCTTCCTTGATGCGTACGTTTGCGTAAAGCATTGTGATACATGAGCACATAGACAAGAAGTATGATGATGTCTTCTTTCTATTTCTTGATTTCCTGATTTTTTCTAGGATTTTCCTTTTTCCTTATCGCCTTTTCCTAGAGAGTTCTTACTTAGAAATAAGGTTTAGATCTCTGTCAATAAATTTTTACTCTGTTTCAGTTTTGATTATTAGATCTCATAGAATACTTGTTAACATATATATTCTCATCAGGTATGCGCTCTGAGGCTATTTCAAAACTAGTGATGCATAACGATGATGATGATAATAAGCCTTTAGTGTTCAAGAAAAGTGTTGTTATACCCTCAACTGTTAAGGATGGAGACTCTGAGGATGATACCATAATCTCCTCGCGGAAATCCACTGCGCCAGAACAAAAGATCAATAGCGATGATGAGTCAGATGATGATGAAGCTCCAATATCGTCAAGTTTACAAAAGAAGAAGCATGTCAACGAAATTTCAGGTAGTGATGGAAATAAACTTCTGGTTAAGAAGTTTCAGAATGGTTCCAAGCTTGAAAGTAAAGGGACAAAGGTGTCTGGCAAGAGACTTCTTGAGAAGGACAGTTCTACACATCAATCATCCATGAAAAAGCACAAGGCATCATCTTCATCTGCAAAACAAGATTCTGCGAAAACCGAAAATTTAGATAGAAAGAGAAAGGCTGTGGTATCACCTAATGAAACTGATGATGATGATGTTCCAATTGCCAAGAGAATCAAGTCAGATTCCTCTAACAGTAAAACACCATCTGCAAAGCTTAAAGTAACAAAACAGAGTTCTACTTCATCATCTAAGAAGCCGGAAGTGACAAGAGGAGCTTCTCCCCCGCCCAAGAAAAGGAGCAAAAGATCCAAGAAAGACTCTGATTATGCAAAGTCTTCAAAATCTTCACCTTCTGGAGATGGGAAAAAGAAATGGACTACCTTGGTGCACAACGGTGTCACCTTTCCACCACCTTATGAACCTCATGGTACCAAGATCTTATACAAGGGAAAGCCAGTCAACTTATCTCCTGAGCAAGAAGAGGTCATCCCTCTCTCCCTTTCCCTCAGAGTCATATACATATATATTCTTAAAGATCAGCTTCATTAATCCTTCTGCTGAAAATTTGTTACCTTTTTAGGTTGCAACGATGTTTGCTGTGATGAGGGATACAGACTATTACAACATACCACTATTTAGGAAGAATTTCTGGAATGACTGGAGAAAACTACTTGGAAAGAAACATGTGATACAGACGCTAGATGATTGTGACTTTACCCCAATATATGAGTGGCATTTGGAAAAGAAGCAGGTAACAAGACAAAGAGACTTTCTAATTTTTTTTTAGTTTATACGACTGCAATGATGTTAATTACAGCTATATTTTATTTCATTTGATAATGTGCAGAAGAATAAAGAGAAAAAAGGGAAAAAACAGGAGCAGGAAGAGAAGTATATGTGGGCTATTATAGACGGTGTCAAAGAGAAAGTAAGTTCATGTAAATTCTCTCCATCTTTTGGGTTAAGGCTTACTTATTGTGACGGTTGTCTCTCTCTTTCAGATTGGGAACTATAAGGTTGAACCTCCTGGGTTATTCAGAGGCCGGGGAGAACATCCTAAGGTTCTTTTCTTCATGAATCTTTCATAAATAACATGCGTTTTTGGGTTTAGGTGGGCCTTTCATAAACCAGTTTATGACCTGATTTTTTGCAGATGGGAAAGTTTAAGAGGCGTATACATCCACATGATATCACTCTAAACATAGGGAAAGATGCTCCTATCCCTGAATGCCCCATACCTGGTGAAAGGTGGTATTCTAACTTTAGTCTCTGGAAATGATGTACTCTGTGTGTAATAACAATGTGACTTGGTTTTTCGCAGATGGAAAGAAATAAGGCATGATAACACAGTCTCATGGCTAGCAATGTGGAATGATCCTGTTATCTTAAAAAAAGACAAGTATGTTGGTCTGTCAGCTAGCAGTTCTCAGAAAGGACAAAGCGACAAGGATAAGTACGAGAATGCCAGGAAGCTTAAGGTATATATGTAGTCCAGATTTATTCTACAGAGACATAACCTATTCTTAGCTACTTAAATTTTTTTGTTCAGGACCACATAGAAAGTATAAGAGAAGCTTACACCAAGAACTTTACTTCTAAAGATGTTTTAAAGCGTCAGATAGCTGTGGCTACCTATCTCATTGATAAATTGGCACTTAGAGCTGGTACTGATAAGGTAATATACGTTAATGATATGCAAGTAATGACTAACTAGTATGCAGAACAATTCTCATTATTTGAAAAAAAAAACAATTCTCATTGTTTTTTCACTTGTTCTGGACAGGATGATGATGAGGCAGACACTGTTGGTTGCTGTACGCTAAAAGTAGACCATGTGGAGTGCATTCATCCAAATCAGTTAAAGGTAGTAACTGGATCTTGAAAGCATTGACTCTAACTTCATGTGGCTTGATCTTGACAGACTTTTTTTTTCTTTCTAATGTGTGTTTAGTTTGACTTCCTTGGTAAAGATTCAATAAGATATGAGAATACTGTTGAAGTTGAGCCTCCTGTTTACAAAGCCATTGGACAGTTCAAAGCTGGTGAGTTATACATGGATTTGAGTTTGTGTTAAAACATTTAAATCGTTTCACATGAGTTTTATAAATAAATTGGTTTAACTTTTCTATAATCATCCATCCAGGTAAATCCGATTCAGACGATCTTTTTGATGAGATAGACGCAAACAAACTGAACGCTCATCTTAAGGAGCTTATGCCTGGACTCACAGCTAAAGTATTCCGTACATACAATGCATCCATCACCCTGGATAAAACGGTATGATTGAAACCTTGTTCCTCTCAGTTTTGTTGCTGTTTAACTTCCAAAAAGTCTGAATCTGATTGTTCTATACCTATATATGTTTGGATGCTGTGACAGTTGCGTCGAGAAACCAAAGATGGTGTTGATATAAACCAGAAAAAAATAGTTTATGATCAAGCCAACAAGGAGGTGAGATTGCCCAAGTTATAGTGGTTTTCTTTAGTTCATTGAAAGAAAAAGAATGATGAGTATATCTTTTTTAATTCTTGCAGGTGGCCATAATCTGTAATCATCAGCGTGCTGTTACAAAGTCTCACGGTGCACAAGTCAAGAAACTGAAAGATAAGATAGATGAACTCAAGGTAAAAATCTCCTACATAAGATTTGAATAACCAAGAATATGATACTTGAGGAAGTTGTCTTAATCTTTATAATTTGCATTGTGTTTTTTATATTGTCACAGGAGGGTCTTAAACAACTTAAAACCAATCTCAAGAGGGCTAAAAAGGGAGAAGCTCCACTAGAGGGTTCAGATGGAAAGAAAACGAGAAACATAACTCCAGAAGCGTAAATATAACAAAACCTTCCTATCAGTTACACAAGAGACTTTTAAAACTAGATTAGCTCTTTGAGACTGTGATGTTAAAATGGCAGGTGGGAGAAGAAGATAGCTCAACAGAAGATGAAGGCTGAAAAGATGGAACATGACATGCAGACAAAGGAAGATTTGAAAACTGTGGCCTTGGGAACGTCAAAGATAAATTACATGGATCCAAGGATCACAGTTGCGTGGTGCAAACGTAATGAAGTACCCATTGAAAAGGTAATGTTACTTGTGGGGTTAAATGAAAAAGGAACGGGTGAGTGGTCTAAATAACATTTAATGGAAATATGCAGATGTTCACCAAGACTCTTCAGGAGAAATTTACATGGGCAATGGACGTGGAACCTGACTTCAGATTCTAATTTGCAGCAGTAGCCACACAGCTTAAAGAGTTTCTGATTCTCTACGCTGTATTCATTGCGAATGTTTATTAAATTGTTGATTAAGAATGTTTTATGTTTCTATATATAACCTAACCAAGAAAATAGATTTGTTATTTTTTTGATAAGAAAACATCATCCAATTAATGATGTTAAAAGGAGTTTTGTGAAACATTGAGTGTTAGATTTTCAAAAGCAGAGGACATTCTTATGAAACTAGAGAAAGGAAAACCATGACAATATGAGCTACATAACTCAGCATCGTTTCTGATCACTGGTTGTGGAGTTATATGAAAAAGTGGCGTGAGTATACACGGGCCGGGCCTTATAAAAATAAATTAGCCCAAATGACAGTGTGGGAATGGGTTCGGAGTGTTGATTTCAGGACTTTCAGGGCCGAATATAGAATTTCAGAAAAGAAGTGGAGTGGTTTTGAATAAAACAAAGAACATTAGGGAAGGAGAGAGAAAACACCCCTCCTGCGGAGAGAAGCAGCAGCTCTCCCGGGAAGAAAGATGACCTAACTACACTACTCTCTCTGATTTTTTCTCCTTCTTTCGAGAAAATTTGGTTGGTTTTCATCTGAATTATTCAGAGTAACGATCGTGTTCAGGAGATATAGAGGAGGTAATTGAAATGTCAGACCTAGACAAGCAGATAGAGCAGCTGAAACGCTGCGAGCCACTGAGCGAATCGGAGGTGAAGTCTCTTTGCCTCAAAGCCATGGAGATCCTCGTTGAAGAGAGCAACGTTCAAAGAGTCGATGCTCCCGTCACTGTAAGTTATCTCTCTTTCTCGATCTGGGATTCCATGTTTTCATCTCTGAAGTAGAATTAGGATCTTATGAATTAATAAATAGGAATGGTTTCGTTAGATCTTTGCCTTTGAGCAGCTTGTTTTAAGTTAGAGAAGAGTATGATTTGCTAATCCTTGAAAGTTTTGTTTTGGCTGTAAAATGGAATTAGCTATGTGGGGACATACATGGGCAGTTCTATGACATGATGGAGCTTTTCAAAGTTGGGGGTGATTGCCCTAAGACCAACTACTTGTTTCTTGGGGATTTTGTTGATCGTGGTTACTACTCTGTTGAGACCTTTCTACTTCTGCTCGCCCTCAAGGTAACGGACTGGAGGGTGTTTGTGTTTCATATTCTCTCTCTTGTGTTTTAGAATCACCACTAAAGTGGGTTCCTTTTGATGTGTTCTCAGGTTAGATACCCAGACCGTATAACTCTCATCAGAGGAAACCACGAGAGCAGGCAAATCACACAGGTGGGTGAATGCTCTGTCTCTCATTGTTAGTTTCTTTGTCTTTTTTTTATATATGAGTGTTTACAGAGTCTGCTTTTAGTAGGTTTATGGATTTTATGATGAGTGTTTGCGTAAATATGGCTCTGTTAATGTCTGGAGATACTGCACCGACATTTTCGACTACATGAGGTACTTACCTCACCTCAATCTCTCTTTCAGTTTTTTTTTGCTCTAAACTGATGCGTCTCTTTTTATTACGTACATTTAGTCTTTCAGCTGTTGTTGAGAACAAGATATTCTGTGTTCATGGCGGTCTCTCTCCAGCTATCATTACTCTTGATCAGGTTTGATAGAAACAGCTCTCTGTCTATCTCTCGACTGATAAGTTTCAACTGACGAACCCATATATACATTTATTTACGGCAGATCAGGACAATTGACCGGAAGCAAGAAGTGCCACATGATGGTGCCATGTGTGACCTCCTATGGTCTGATCCTGAAGATATTGTTGATGGCTGGGGATTGAGTCCACGTGGTGCTGGCTTCCTTTTTGGCGGCAGTGTTGTCTCCTCTTTTAACCACACAAACAACATAGACTACATAGCCCGAGCCCATCAGCTTGTTATGGAGGGTTACAAATGGATGTTCGATAGCCAGATTGTGACAGTCTGGTCAGCCCCAAATTACTGTTACAGGTAGAAATATAAGATACTCAGAGTGTGTATCTTCCTCCCTTTTAGCTTGATCTTTTCATTTACTCCTATGTACAACTATGATCCAGGTGCGGTAATGTGGCTTCGATTCTAGAGCTCGATGAGAATCTAAACAAAGAGTTCCGTGTGTTCGAGGCAGCGCAGCAGGTTTGGATCCCCTTTTAGTAAAAAATATATTTCTTACTATGAGCAGTTCAGTAAAGTGACAATACTCTAAATGGCAGGACTCGAGAGGGCCTCCCGCTAAAAAACCTGCCCCTGATTACTTCCTATAAGGGGCCGAACTTTGACAACCCTACTACTACTTCCGAAGTAGAACTGAGGAAGAGAATCACAACTCGTTCAAGAGTCTGTGTCACAGTGGAAGACAGAAGAAGTCTATACGGTACAGGCGGAGATCTATTTAAGTTCACACTGGGGGTTGTTTGAAAAAAAAGATACTGTTGTTTCCGGATTTTACTTGTAATGTTAGTTAAAGAGTGTTGTGTGTGATGGTAGTTAAAAATGAGTGTGTTTATGTCAAAATTCAAGTTTTGTAATTTCATAAAGAAAGACCTCAATAACAATTTTGAAGCTCAGAGTCATTTCAATAGAGAGTTTCACATGAACCGTTTGGACCATTTGACAGGGACTGGCTGTTGGAATGAGTTCATGCTTGGATTATTGATGTTGATAGGAACTTGCCAAAAACGTATTAGTAGAATCCCAAAATCCCTGAGAAGAAGATGAAGAAGATAATAATTGGAAGTAGTATGATAGTATTCTTCCAAATAAAAATTTATTATATCAATAATAATACACACTCTCTGGTAGTCTTCAGAGTATAATGTGAAGACTGTTCCAGAAGTGAATGAGACCAAGATTCAAGAGGAGATATGTTTGAAGAAGAAAAAGAAAGACAGAGCATACACTCAAATAGTTGGTTTGCTAGTACGAGGAAGACATGGGGGGTTATTGTGTTTTGAGTAGAGATTGGTATCTACTCAACCTCGCTTAGGATAGGGACAATGAGAGGCTTCATCTGCGCAATGTATACAATTGCCCACCTGCCCCACAGAAAAAAAAACGATGAGATAATGAATCAAATCGTATTAGTGGTGTGTGCATCCAACTTCACAAACTTACATCAACCAACAGCAGACGGTGGCTGTAATGACCAAAGTAAAATGTAGCCTGTTCCACAAAGAAAGAAAAAATAAAAAAGACTTGAGAGAGATTTACTCCAACAAGATGAATGGTTATCGAATGTGTGTACAAACATTCATATTCCAAGGAGTTAGAATTGTAACAGTACTTGTTTACACTGAAGAAACTATCACAGCAAGTAGCCAGTTCAAATATTTAAAAAAAGTCAAAAGAAGAAAAGAGATTTAGATTTCGTCTACTAATAATTCTAAAAGCGCAAAGGGATTCAAAAATGATTCGAGGTATTACTTATGGATCAAGGCGTTAACATTGATGGAACAATGAGATTACTTGAAGATTGCATAACTAAAAAAAAAAAAAGAAGACATACAGATTGGAGGAGGGGCCTTTGTTGAAGCAGATTCTAGTGAATATTGAAGCAATTATGCCGACCACAGCGAATATTAGTGATGTTACCACAAAAGCCATCTCTTATGATGATCCCCAAAAAGAATGAGATTACATATATATATCCTGCCACGAGAACTAATTAAATACGAGATCCGACAGTGAAGATAAACGAGAGAGTACAAAGGCTAATAGTTATCCCTAAGAAGTGGAGAAAACGTCAGAGATTGAAATTGAATCTCCTGGATGAGGAGGATCGTAATCATTCGTGCCCCCAAGTGATCTCTGTGTGAGGGACAAATTTGTCTTTTCTGCTTTAATTAATTTAACTCTTTTTTGTTTTCGACTAAAACCATTATTGATTTTTCAGTCACCCAGTTTACAAGAGTTTTTATACAAGAAATGATTCTCAATACAATAACTCTCCTCAAACGTTAAAACTTTCTCTATCATCTCTCTCGTCTCTCTCGTCTCTCTCATCTTTTCTTGAAGTTTCCGGCTTTCGGATTTGCAGTCTCTGGCCAACGTCCGGTTCGCCGGCGTTGTGCCTTGTAAATTTGTAATTAGTTTATTTTGTTTTGTCACCGACTTGTTTGGGGTTTGTCTCCGGTTTTAATCCGGTTTTGTTCTTCCGTCTTGTACGGATCTTTAACTCCGATTGGGTTCGGTTTATCTTTTGTTTAATCGGCTTAAAATCTCTAGCCTTTGTGTGTTCTAATCTCTTTCTGGTCTTCCCCAATCGATTGAACAGATTTGGGTTTTCACTAATGCTTGACTCTTTGCTCATGAGAAAGTAAACCCTCACTTCTTGGCTATGGCGATTTAAAGTGCAGGTCATCCATGTGTGAAGATTCAAGGTGTTGCGGTTATCCGGAGAAGAGTATGAAGATTTAAAACTCTGGTTGTGTTCAGACGGTGTTTTAAAGAATGCTCTAATCCGATTAACTGGGTTCTTAACTCTTGGTGTTTAAGTCTAAATCTCAACAATCTTTTGGGATAATCAAAGCAAAGGCTTCAAACGATGCAAATAAAAGTGAGTACGATCGTGTAATGCACTAAAGATATATATTTTTTTGTGTAATCTAGAAACTGAGCTTGCTTTTGTTTGCATTGTAATCTTTAAAAGCCCATGTGGGCATTAATGAAAATGTTGACAAAAAAAAAAAAAATGATTCTCAATACCAAGTAACAACAATGAAAAATTACATTTGAACTGGAAATAACTGAAAAAGGGTTGATACAAACACAAACACAAACACAACAACAAAACATACTATTATTATTGAACATAGAAGCTTTTCTATACCAGCTGCAACTGATGATACTTCTACCTTACAGATTTGGACATAACATAACAAACACATGGACTCTGCTTTAGACACAAGTTACATTCACATGGACGATTATCAGCCTAAAGCTCCTCTACCATTTACTTTTAGTAGTAGGCTGTCTTGTCTTCATTGATACCTGCGTAGATCTTGGCACAATACTCGAACAAGCTCCCGTCAAAACACCTCCTAATCGCTTCTTTTGACAGAAACCCTTCTTCATCCCTCGCTAGCAAGTACAACAACCCCCACTCTATTTTGCTTGCGAACCTAATTATACACAAACACATATGCACACCCTAAAAATCATTTTTGTAACAAAACTAACTAAAGGTTAGTAGAGGAGGGTTCATGTACGTACCATCCGAAGATGTCCCATGCGTCACGTTGTCCTTGTGTCATCTCCCATAATTCTCCAAGACTCAACTTGTCTGGCAATGTTTTCGCATATTTGCTAAATATCAACTCAAGATTCACAGGCATAAACCTGCGATTTAACATAAGGTGGGTTATATATAGACCAGTGCATCATGGTTTATGACCAATTTTTACAATATATATATATATATATATATATAGCGGTCATTCACCTCCCTTCATTGTCATATGTTCTTGAGTCGCTCCCATGCTTTGACTTGTGTATATTGTGTATGTATATTGGGAAGAACGGCGAAGGAAACCATCCCTGCATTATTATGGACGAGAGTCTAGAGTAGAACGATTAAATCTACACGATATATATGTTGGGAAGAGGAATTCGTGTTACCGTAAGAGTAGCATAGCTAAGGGCCAAGTTGATTACAGCGGCTGCGATAAGCGATACAATGATATTGAAACCAAGCATTCGCAGTCCTAATCACAAGTTGGAATCAAAACTTTCAAATATATACTAATGAAAACACATGTATGTATATAAAAATATAATTTGTATGCACCAGAGTAGGTCTCCCAAGGATAGATAATTCCATTATCATCTAAATCGAAGAAGGCGACATGTTGCTGAAGAACACTAAGTCCATAATTCTTATGGCCTGGGGTTCCATACGGATGCTCTCTGTCGGGTGCTTGCAGTGCTCTTGGCATATCTATATGCAAATCATCAATTAACACCAAATATGTGATATATACATTTGGATGCTATGTATTTATAATTTATACAACTTACAATTTAGACCATATTTTCTTAATTACTATCTATACTATCATGCGCATAAAAACATTCTCACATGCATATATTACACATGAGTGAAATAATTGTATTTCTTCAAAGTTTGGGGGATATGATATTTTCATTATTTTTAAACGGGTTTCTTTAAATCCATCCATACAAAATATCTATACATATAGATACATGCATGATGTATACGCATGTTGACAACAACTAGGATGCAAGAGAAAGGCGTTATTACAAGGTTTAGGAAGTCTATCATCCATGTCAACACGAGCACGGCGGTGAAAGGTGACCGGAGCGTAGGGAGCCACCGTAGCCATTGCGTCTCTCTCCATTATCTCAGTCGCCGTACTCATCTCTCGCTCTTTCTTGCTCTGTGGACCGAGTGCAATGTGTTCATGATTGCGTTTTTAGAGTAAAAAAAGCATGAGCTAGTAAGATGATGATTGAGGTGCGTGGCGAACATGCACGCACCAGCGAACACACCGGCTGACATCTCTTTCCTTGTCGTTAACGCACCTCTCCTCTATCTTCCTCCTTACACTTGACATGACAATTACGACACGTTTGCTTCCGTGCTTTACCAAATCTTTTTAGTGATAAATTGTAAATCTAACAAAACCATATGTACATGGCCTTTTATATTATTGTGATATTTAGATATACATTGATACTGTTTGTGGCTATATGAATACAATCGTATAACCATGGAGGCATCATGCAAAAAAACACTAGTTTGAGAAATCAGAAGACTTCACACAATGTTTTTGTTTTGTACACAAAAGTCTGAGCCAGAAGAGTTAATAACAAATCCATAGTGTGATTGTGAGCTCATGCACACATTTCACATACATCAAACCCAAGGTTCATAGATTAAAACATGAAATATCAGTGACCCGCTGATGGATTTGTAAGCAACTCCAGAGACTTCTTCAGATGTTCTACAGCAGTAGAGATTTCATCGAAAGCCAAAGCTCCAACAGCGAATCTAGCAGCCTTGTGTGCCTCTGCGATCTTCTCTGGCCCTGGCTGGTAGCTGCTGTCGTAATGGTACTTCTGAGCTGGAGGATCTAGAGCAGGAGGAACATTGACACGCCCGTTTGATGATGAATAAGGAGAAGGAGGAGGAGCAGAGGCGAAGCTTGTGGAAGAAGGAGCAGGTGCGGAATGTGGAGAGGAATAGTAAGGTTCAGGGTTTTGGTAGTGAGAAGGGTAGTGGGAAGGAGTGGCTGGGAGGCTGCTCTCGCTAAAGCTAGGGTAAGACTGGAAATTAGGGAGAGAGTTTGGAGAAGGCTCATGAGATGGGTAGTTTTGTGGCGGCGGCGGTGGCATGTGTTGTGGCGGGTCTTGGTGGTATGATTGTTGGTTGTAAGGATGAGGGTACGGGGAGTCTGATGGTCCCGTGGGAGGCGGAAGGAGATCGTTGGAAGGGTAAGAAGATGGTGGTGGAGGTGAGACATCTGTTGGATAATTGTTGTTAGGATTGTCATGAAACCTGGGAGGAGGTAGATGATGTTGTGGCACTTCAGGGAAATGGTGGTGGCTTGAGTCATCATTCGAGTCGTGGGATGGACCAGGCTCTGTCCTATGTTGACTTGGTACGTTGGTATCGCTTGCACCAAGATCCTGTAGATAATGAAAATGCGCAAATGATGAGTGGATTAAATTGATAGAGATGTTCATATCTTAAACATTTGCGCCAACATCTAGATATTCCCAAACCATTAATTGCCAAGTAGAGAAACTTACATAGGAGCCACTAGGACCGCTTGATGGAAGGGATAGATCACTTTCATCATCAACAGGATCACCTGGAGTGGGCTTCCTTCCTTCTTTAATGGCTTTCCTTATGTCAAAAGCCTTCCAAGCAGCATACTTCTGTTTCTGCTCTATCTGTCCATGGTCCATTACATATAAATATAATTAAACATCTACCAAAGCTGCCTCTTAAGTTGCGAGGTTTCTATTTGAGATGTTAAGTGACGAAAAAATAGGAACTTACATCAGGAGGAACCGGGCCAAACTGGCTCAGAATCTCAAAGAAGATGTTTGCAGCATAAAAAGTTTTGGCAGTTCCCCTGTCAAAAGCGCAGCAAAAATGATTTAGATAATACATCACAAGCGTCTGTAAAGGAGTCACATAAATGCAGGTACTAACCCTTCAACATTAATGGCCATTAATTGAACTAATATCAAGGCTAGAGACAGAGACACATCAAAAAGCAGAACTGACAGAGGGAAACAAGACACGAAAAGGATAGGATGCATCCAACTTATTCTTTACCGATTATCTTATGTGTGTCTGTATACATACATATATATTACTGCAACTCGAAATACATCACTAAAAACCTATGTGCTTATTGTAAACTTATGTATGTGTATTTTCTTTTCAGTATCAGTAATAACAATACTAGACAGGGAATGAATTTGCATTTGCAGAAAGAGGATAGTTCGAACTCATTGAGCTAGTGCTGATTGGGGACATACTAGTGCTGATGCTCAATCGAACTAACAATACTAGAAACTTACTAGTGTCAAATGTCATTCAATATAAGAATAAGATATACGAAAAAAAGAAGAAGAAAAAAGTAGACTTACAAGTCAGCTCTTCCGGCACGATCCTGCTTGTCAGCCTTTGCAAAGACATTCAATGCAAAGCCCTCAACATGCATATTGTCATCTGGGGACAGAGTCAATGATTTCTTGTCCTGGAGTTGCACACAAATATTGCGGTAAGAAACCAGAACTAGTCAGGAAATTTCTTTCTCACAAGATGATTATAGATGTTACATGTGGCTAAGAACCCACATGATAGCAAATGGCAGACAATAAATTCAAGATGGACCTAGTTCACCATTAACATGCAAAAAAAATTACTATAGCATAGATAATAGGCCATGGGAACATGCGAGAGAAACACCTAATCAATCCCCCAAGGCTGAGTACAAGTGTTCTTGCTTCACATGTTTGTTTCTCAATCACATGAAGCAAAACCTAATCTAAGTTAAGATTAAAAGTCTTAACTTCCCAAATATAAGCATAAATACACTATCCAGCCTTATGACAACATATATGAATCAAAGCCAAACAGATCATGAGAATTACTAAGAATCAAGCTAGATGATTAAAGGTGAAACCTTTTCGAGCTGATTAATGAGAGACATGAGGATCGAATTGGTAGTTTTAGTTCTCTCGCTCTGCGGAATCTTCAATCCTTTTTCCATGGCGTACAGCCGACCTAATCAATCAATCATCGGCAAAACCATCAGTTTACAAAGATCCATATAGTAAACTCAATCTCTGGACTACGATCATATCAGCTCAGCTAAAGAAAAAACCAATCATCAAGGTTTTTTAATCAAAAAGATAGAGAAGACAACATCGACAAACTTACAGTAATAAGCAACAAGCGGTTCATGTTTCTGCAACTCGTCGGCTCGTTGCAAGTAAGGCAGAAGAGTCTTCGCTGGTTCGTTTGTGTTCGACATCGTTTCTCTCTTTCTTCCTCCAGATTGTAATAGACAACAAATAGAGAAGTATTCCTGAATCGTACGCGCTTGTGATTGTCAAGTACGAAACGATGTCGTTGAACGGACAAAATCCTGATCCCTCTTGGAAAACACCTCCAAGTTCCTAAATATTTTCACATCTCCTCCAACATTTTTAAATTATTCAATTACCCCCTAAACGTCTTTAAGCATATTACGAATTTCCCCCAGATAAAATAAATAACTCCAATTAGAGCCCTAGCTTTTCTTCATTAAACCGGTCACTTCACATAGTCTTTCTTTCTACCAAAGTTTGGAAAAATATGAGTAAATCAATGATACAGATACATAACATTCTACTCTCACTGAGTCACTGTCTTGTCTTGTTTCTAAAGTGTTTTGTTTCATAAACATCAGTCCTTCCCTAATAGCAACTAACAAAGGCTCAGAGATATCTTGTCACGGTGAAGCTACAACTGGAGATGCATCATCCTCTTTAGAGACTGCTCCAAGGTTAGAAGGTGAAGTCAGCTTGTTGAGACTGTCTCTCTTAGACTTGCTTCCGTTCATGGATAAGCGCTTAATAGGCGTTTCGTTACTCCCTCCTCCGTTAGCTCGTGTTCCCACCGGTTTCTTGGCACTGACGGGTCTTGCAGGGCTCGGTTTAGACCCAAACGCGGAGGTGTCTTGGTCTGTGTGTGGCTGTTCTTGCTGCTTCTTCTGTTCCTGTTCATTAAACAAAGGCAAAGATTAGTTTATAAGAAATTATGTAAACACAACAACAGTGTGAGAAACTAACCTTCTGCCTCCGCTTCTCCTCTTCTCGTTCTTGCCTCAGTATAGTGTACTCATCTAGCATGGCGAGCAAGGGAACACCATCATACTCAAAGGACATACTCTTATCATCTTCCCATGCCCGAGTTTTAGCAACCAATGTGTCAACCATTGCTTGTACAAACACAATATCATAAAATCAGTCAATCTCACTTTGACGCATTGTGAAAAAAAAGCAATAGAGACTCTTGGAAGTTACCGGTAATCTTGCTGACCAGAATCCGAGCTTTCTCAGCTCTCTTGAGATTCAAATGCGCACCACGGCTTGCACTATACCTGTTCTGGTCCTGTTTTCAAGAACAACATTACATTAAAGTCTATGTCTTACTAGTAATGAGTTTGATCTTCTCATTGCATTTTACCAGATTGTAATCTTCGAGCCAGCTCTCTTCCTCACAAGCAGACATCCACTTCTCAACTCGGTCTAATATTTCTTTTCTACTAAACGCCTCTTCCTTAGCCTTGGCAATCTCACCATCCATTTGAGCTAGTAGCTCAGCAGGTTCAGTGTTTCCAGAATCAACCAACGACATGATCCTCTCACGAACCACCTCTTGTTTAATCTCAATATGAGCACGAGCATAGATCTCCTCGAGCTCGGTTTGCTTCTTGAATGCAATCTCCTTCATTCTGCTAGCTTTCAGTTTGTCAAGCCTATCCACTTCCACCTCAGCCTTTCAAGTTTTTTTTAAACAAACAGTTACTTAACTATAAGCATTGGTTGATCGAATATAATATCAAATTCAACAATACCTGCTCGATAAGATCAAGTGCTAGAGCACCAGAGACGGTCACTTCATGAGCTGGAGCTGACATGTTACATATAACATGATCAAAAAGCTCCCTTTCCTCATCAGGAGTGTCCATCAGATTCCATAGATCAGTTAGCTGAGTAGCTAGCTCTTGAAGCTGCACAAAAACACAAGATTCATTACTAACAGGAATCATCAAACTGCAAGATTCATTAGATCTAACCTTTTTAAGTCTTTGATTCTTATCCTCTTTAAGAGTCAAGACAGTCTCGGCCAACGTTGATAGCGTCTCATTGCTAATGCTCTTGTTTTGAACACCATTTGCCTCATCTAAGCTCGGATGAACTTCAGTGACCGTGCTCAAGAAATCTAAACCAAGGACGGCGCATAGATCATGCACTGTGCTCACAAACTCGAGCACCTTGTTCAACCTATCACTCTGTCCAAAAACACAAAAGCAGTTTTTAGTTCTGGTCTGAAAGCAAACATATCAAGTATATATATACCTTCTCTTTCTGGAGCTCTTGGAGTTTGCTCTTGTAGTCATCTAATCTCTTGAGGGACAAGTCAGACTCATCGACCACAAGAGGTCCATTGCTCAAACCTCTGGCAATCTCTTCGCATATCTTCTGAATCTGTGACTGTACACCAGAGAACTCACGGACCCTTTCCTCTTTCTGTTGCCAAAGTTGTTCAAGCGCAGGTGCTATTGCAGAGAGTTGCTCTTTGATCGTTCCTGAAGTCTTATCTGGCTGTAATCAAGACACAAACACATCTGAATAACAACAATCATCTTTTAACAAAAAAATACAAATTTAGATGTGGGAGATTACTTACAATGCCGATATAGCTTTTGTCTCCAAGAGCAGCTATGAGATTGGTGAGTTCAACATTGGCATCAGACAAGGTCTGGAGAAGCTCCGCGCGAGATTTTGCGGCCAGCTCAACCTTCTTCTTGTAAACATTAAGACAATCTTCTTCTATCTGAAGAAGCAGTTTGTCTCGTTCCTCGTCACTCTCCCCTACTTCATCCCATATTTCCTGAAATAAAAGATTGTCTGGTGAGCTCGGGGAACCATACTTTAAAGGTTAAGTATGTGTCCTGCGAAATTACCTGCAACTTCTGGAGTAAGGTGCCACAAGTGATTTCTCCAAGAAGAGGATTTTCTGCTTCTGTCACTGCCATTCTTGTGAAAGCACACAGGTTTCCTTCAGATAGAAAAACACAACACATTTTGTTTAGTGGAAGAACTGAACTAAAACTTTGCTAAGCATCCAATCAAACATGAGACACATTCAAAGCTAACTAATCAAGAGCAACAGAATCTGGAACTTAAGAAGCTCAAAACCCAGTTTTAGCAAGACCCAAAGAAGCTCGAAAAGAGATGGAGATCTCAAGCTCTGACACAGTTTATAACACTGAACTTTACAGAAATCTAGCTGCATTGTTGCTAAAACCAAAGCAAGAATCAAACACTTAAACTAATCGAACTAAAACAGTAGAAGATGGTTTTCTTTACCGAGGTTGTTGTCGGATCCTAGGGTCTATCTGAGTGTTTCCTCTTCTTTTCTAGATCTGAAGCTCTCTGACGAATAGTCAGTCAGTGTTAAGTAAGAGAGAGAGAGAGAGAGAGAGAGTTTAGTAGCATAGGAAACAGAGAACTCTCAAACTCTGGTTATGGAGGTTGGGAACTGGGAAAAGTGGGACCCATGTTCATCCAATGTCTGAACGTCAATAAAAATAAAGGCCTTATGGGCTTTAAACTCCGACCAAGCCCAAATAGAATTAAAACACGTGTCATTTCATTTCCAATGCAAACGCGGCTCTCCACCCAAGAGAAGCGGCATGAATAGTTTATTTGGTTCCTGTCTTCTGATTCGACAAAAGTTTGATGAAACATCTCCGGTAAGCGCTCCTTCTCTTCTTCTTCTTCTTCTTCTTCTCTCTCACCTTTGACATTCCTTCTCGTTCTCCTCTCAATTCACGGTTCCGCTTCTCAACCACCATCATCCAGACAAACAAGCCTGATGTTCTGTAAGTTATGCTTGAATCCGATTTGTCAACCTCTGCTTCTATCTGAATTTTTGTGTATTTTTATTTTTTACAATGGTCTTCTCGTTTTGGTTTGATGAATCTTTTAGATGTATATATGCTTACACATCAAATTTATATCCTCTGCTGATGCGTGTTTTCCAAGTAATCTTGTGTGTATAAGATCAGCCCTATATATTAATCCAGGACATTGGCATTGTAAGAAAATTATTTTCAAAGAGCAATGGAGAAAGATCTGAATCAGAACTCTCCACGAATCAGAAAAATAAGGGATAATAGTTATCCTCCTAACACACCAACCTCTCGGATGAACAACAATAACCAAAGAGATAACCATCCAAACTCTCCAAGGGATTACAATTATAGTCCTAGCTCTCCAACAGCTCGCCTTCGTTGGAGAAACAGATCAAATGAGGTATTTATTTATATATACATTTTCATTCGGTCTATAGTTATGTCCTAATATTCTTGAAATGTCTTAGATTCCAGCTGAGGTGAAAAGAGGCAATGCAAGCAACGTAAGGAACCTCTTACTCGGTGATAAGAACAAGTACAGATCAATGTGGATAAGGACGTGCTCGTCTCTCTGGATGCTCGGAGGAGTTTTCTTTATAATCTACATGGGACATCTCTACATATGGGCTATGGTTGTTGGCATACAGATATTCATGGCGAAAGAGCTCTTCTTTCTTCTCAGAAGAGCTCACGAGGAGCGTCGCTTGCCTGGCTTCAGGCTCTTGAACTGGCACTTCTTCTTCACGGCTATGTTGTTTGTCTATGGACGCATACTTCAGCAGCAGCTGGTCAACACTGTTTCTTCGGATAGGTTTATCTACAAGCTTGTTAGTGGTTTGATCAAGTACCAGATGGTCATCTGCTACTTCTTGTACATTGCTGGTTTCATGTGGTTTATACTTACGTTGAAGAAGAAGATGTATAAGTATCAGTTTGGGCAGTACGCTTGGACGCATATGATACTTATCGTTGTGTTTACTCAGTCTTCTTTCACTGTGGCTAATATTTTCGAAGGGATCTTTTGGTTTCTTCTTCCGGCTGCGCTGATTGCTATGAACGATGTGGCGGCTTACTTCTTTGGTTTCTATTTTGGGAAGACTCCTTTGATAAAGCTGTCTCCGAAGAAGACGTGGGAAGGTTTCATTGGAGCATCGGTGGCAACTACAATCTCTGCGTTTCTTGTAAGTAACCATCTTTTGATCCATTTGTAAAACTTTCTTTTGGGCTCAAGACTGATAGATTATTATATGATTTTTACAACAGTTTGC
Source organism: Brassica oleracea var. oleracea (assembly GCF_000695525.1). Taxonomy (NCBI): domain Eukaryota; kingdom Viridiplantae; phylum Streptophyta; class Magnoliopsida; order Brassicales; family Brassicaceae; genus Brassica; species Brassica oleracea. The sequence continues at coordinate 13,525,400 of NC_027748.1, forward strand.
AAACGTCTTAGGCCAGTTCCAATGGCTTACTTGTCCAAGGAAGGTAACTAAAAAACGAAATGTCCATCACTATGTTTCATTGCAGCCTTTATTTCATTTCTTATGATGCATCTTTTTGTAGGATTTGTCGACTGGTTGGCTTCACTGTGATCCAGGCCCTCTGTTTAGGCCGGAGTATTACCCACTGCCCACTTGGATAGCTTCATTTGTAAGCAACTTAGTTACCCTCTCTTGTGAACCAGCTAATGATGGTGCCTGCCTTATACAAGTCTTGGCTTTGAAAACTTTGCTTAACAGTCTCCATGGAAAGCGATATCGATTCTACCGGTGCAGTGGCACGCTTTCTCTCTTGGTCTATTCGCATCGGTTATAGCTCCTTTTGGAGGTTTCTTTGCAAGCGGTTTCAAAAGAGCTTTCAAGATCAAGGTTTAGAGATTCTCAAATAGTGAAAAAGTTTTGTATCCGCAGATCCAAGAACGAATCCTTACTTAGTTTTGTTTCTTTGGACAGGACTTTGGAGACAGCATACCAGGACATGGAGGATTTACAGACAGAATGGACTGCCAAGTAAGAGCAGCTAACTAATACAGAATGATTGCAATATGATCCCTTCATTGTTACAACTGAGTCTTGTTGCCTGAATTCAGATGGTTATGGCGATTTTTGCATACATCTACATACAATCGTTCATTGTTCACCAGGACTATAGTGTCGAGATGATCCTAGACCATGTAAGAATCATCAGCCCTCACTCTATATCATTATGAAGACAACTGTACGTATGCATATATAACTTTGATTGTATATACCTGTAGATATCGAGAAGCCTGGGACATGAGGAACAGAAAATGCTTTATGCAAAGCTTGGAGACATTCTCCGACACAAATTGCAAGGCGGGTTTTAAGAAGAAGAGTGCAGGTTTTATCACTCTGTTTTCAGTTTCTGTTCTTTTGGTTAAATTTTGGCTGTAATAGACAATGTAAAACCTTTGTTTGTATCTGATTAATTTATCAAAAGAGACTTGGTAGAGCGTGTGTAGCAGGGCTTCCCCTGCAAGATGCCATGTCCAGCAACTTATGGGGGATCTTGTTCATCCAATGAATAAACCAAACGACAAGAGAAAACCATGGCACTGTTAATTGAGTTGCTCGAAACAAAGAACAGTAGTAAAAACTTATGAAAACCAGCTAACTTCTTTTTTAAGCATCAGACTCTTTCTTGTCTTCTTCGCTCTCTCCTCCTTGAGTAACACCAACCTCAGCTGGTCTTATAACTCTATCAAACAACGTGTATCCAGACTGTAGATGTCGACACCCATCGTTAGTTGTTTGTCTGAATACTTTAGAATATGGTATTAAAGAGCAAGTTTCATCTTATTTACCTTGAGGACATGAGCAACCGTGCCTTGTGGCTTAGAAGCATCCGGGACTTGAAACACTGCGTTATGTCTGTTTGGATCAAACGGCTCGTTGATTGGATCATACTTCTCCATACCAAATTTCTTAAATACCTGCAGCAACACACAGATTTGGACAGTCTCATCTACACTGCTTACTTTAGATCTTATACTCTCGACAAAAAAAAGAGGTGAGGTGTTTACCAGTCATCTCCACACCTTCTAAAAGTGTCTTTAAGAGTGGAGTCGCTCCAGCCAAATCTTCTTTCGTAGTGTCAAGCTTTGAAAAGCTTTCCTTGACAACCGAAGAAGCTCTTCCAAGATTATCCGCGACATCCAAAAGGCTCTTTGCAAAATTCTGCAGATCATACACATTTATACATACGTCCTCAGCGTACTAACATAATGAAAGTTGTAAAACAGATTTCTAGTAGACTAACCTGTATGGCATACTTCTTGGTGTTTTCAGCATCACGTCTTGTTCTATCCATAACATTTGCTTAATCTCTTCCTCCTTTTCAGACAGTAGCTCTTCCTTCTCAGCCACCAGCTTCACCAAATCATCCATTGACAACTCCTCCTCTTCTCGAACCTTGGGAGGGTTATGAGTCAAGACCTGATTCGTTTGCATCAGCTGTAGCTTTATCTCCAGTTGTCTTGGAGGAAGAAAAAGAGAACCTTTGAAGTGGAAACGAACCAAGAGGCACCTGAGCTGCAGCAAGCTGGATGCAAAATGGATGAGTTAGCCAAAACCCCACAGAGAATTTATAGCGAAAGAGTGTGAGTGCCGAGCATAAAGTCATTTTATACATACATGGGGGAAGATTCAGACATATTAGATCAACGAAAGTAGCATCCTTTCTAAAAGCCTAGCGATTAAAACACTCGATTGAGGAGATATAAGATACGGATAGTGATATATATATATAAGTAAAAATCTAACCTTTTGTGAGAATTCGTGAACGATGGAGTCAGGGGCGGAGGTAGAGCCAGCAAGGGGGTGGCATGTGCCCCCCATGGATTTTTTTTTTTAAGTTTTTCTTTCGTATTTATAATAAATTTTGGAGAAATTAGATAAATTTGTCCCTCATAAAATCTCAAACCTACAGTTAAAATGTATTTCATTTCTAAAATTTAAAATTTTGCCTCCCATAGTAAAACTTTCTAGATCCACCACTGCCAAGGGTTAGAATAATAGATCTCTCTGATTGAATCTCTGTTGTAAAATGTAAATAATATGCGTCGGACTTACGAAACAAATAATGTAAACTATCAGAAGAATTGTATATGTGACAATGTTTAGATAATAAATGAACATGATGATTTAATGTTAGAATTTTTCAGGTAAAGTTGTACTAAGTTAGGCTGAAAAGAAAATCCTATAATCTTAAAATATGTAGCTCTAAAATTATTGGTTAGATACTCACTACGTATATCATTAATACCAAAAGAATTGTAGAAGTGATGTAAGAGCATCTCCAATGGTGTTACCCACCATTGGAGTCCTTAGCCATATTTTAATTTTTTTTTTCTTTTCTGAATAGTTAAGGACTTTGATCCTAATTATATGTCCAATGGTGTTACTACTATGAAGTCCTTATAATTTTTTTTTTTTTTTAAGAAATTAAAAATTATGAAAGTTGCAAAACATTAAAATTGAAAATTCATTTATTGAATGATTAAATGCAAACATACAATAATTATTCATCTTCATCATTACCAAACTTGTTCCAAATATTTTCTACCAAATCATTTTTCAATCGTTCATGTAACTGCCTATCACGAAGATGAGTCCGTATAAGAAGCATATTAGCGAGATTTGGAGGCATCTCGGAAGTATTGGGTGCATCCACATTCGAACTTCTGGTCGAGGTTCCTTCTTCAAATTCAGATGTATCATACTGAGTGTATCCATTGCGTTCATTTTCTACTACCATATTGTGAAGTATGATACATGTTCGCATAACCATCCCTATCTGTTTCTTGTCCCACAAAATAGCCGGGTTTTTCACTATTGCAAATCGAGATTGCAATACTCCAAAAGCCCGCTCCACATCTTTTCGGGTTGATTCTTGAACTTTAGCAAATAACTCTGCTTTAGGACCTTGAGGAAGTGAGATAGATTGGATAAATGTTGACCATTTTGGATATATACCGTCAGTGAGGTCTTCATCTCCCATATTTCACTATCCTTTCTTAAATCTACAAAAGAAAGTTTGTTAAAACCAAAACCATAGTTGTGCGTACGAATAGTTGGACCATTATATCAACCTTATATATCAGAATCATCTAATTCTAGGTTGTCAATCAATCATTGTATCAACCTTATACAATATCAAATATTCGATGGTGGATTGAAGCCTACTAAAGATTTGAATTGGTATTTTGAGAAGCAACACAAAACTCTACTATCATACTGGCAACACAAACCAGTGACCATACCTGCCGTGAGCATACAAATATGAAGGGAAGGGTTGATGAAACGCAGATACTCGAAATTAAAATTTCATCATAACAAGTTTTTAGTACAAGAAGAGCAAATGAGATAGCTCTTCGCCGAGTCTACAACCAGACTTATAAATACAAAGCTAATAAACAGACAAAGTACCCGTGACTAGGTTCACATGGAAAAATAAGAGAAAAAAACAAGCATCCCGTGAATACATAAGGAAGAGACAGCAGCTTTTGTCTTCGTCAGGCACATGGTCTTGTACATCACCTGAAATAGAGAAAATGAGATGATTAAACATAGTGAAACGAACAGCAAATGTGTACTAAAGTTAGAGCTAACAATCATCACATCATTTCAGACATAAGTTTCATTTTCAGAGCTAATTCCATGTCATCTAGTGGCTCAGTCTTTGCAAGTAAACTCTCTAGCACATTCTGTCTAGAGATTTGTTTTTTGAGCGCCAACAGTCCTTCTATCTTTTCCAATTCTTCTTCTTTTCCACCTTTCTTCTTCTTGCTACCAGCCTTAGCTGCCTTAACTCCTATGGGTCTTTCTTCTGGCTCCGCGAATGACCCTTGAGCATCAGAAGCAACTGCTTTGCGCTTCTCCCGACCGCTCTCCTTCTCGAGATAGGTGGAACACCATTTCACATCATGTCGAAGCTCCCTCCACGCATGTTCCAAGTTGAACTTACTGCCGTGGTCATTGTAGAAGATATCCAAAGCAGCCTTCATCACATCGTTGTCATTTTGCCCGCTCCTCTGCTCCCTCAATGCCATCTCGTAGCAGCCCGAAAATTTACACACCAAATCATTGATCCTAGCCCATCTTTGCTTGCATTGCCCAAGTTCTCTTGGGATTGTCCCAACCAGCTGAGGACTGCAGTTGTAGTACTGTACAATCCTCTGCCAGAACTTACCAGCTTTTTGTTCATTCCCGACTATAGGGTCTTTGCTGGTGTTGAGCCAAGCACCAATGAGGATTATATCCTCCTTTGGTGTCCATTTCTTCCTCTCTTTGACAGTAGACTCATCGGAACATTGGCTGTTAAAGCAAAGGGGTTCCGATGAGTCAAGCTCAACACACCCTTGGCTAGCTAAAAGGTTTACAAAGCAAGTGGAGTTTTCCATTTTCGGATTTCACTCTGTGTTTCTCTTGTAGAAACGCAGAAGATTAAATGGGGATCTTTAGTTCAACTCTATTTAATCCTAGTAGGAAACTGTCCTATCATAACAGCTAGAGAGTGAGTTAATGAAGTTTTCGTTTGAAAGCGAGATTTAATGAAGCAGTATGGATATTATTTGCAAACTCCTACTAATTTCACACGAGGCAGAGATGAAGGATAATTTAATCCACTAACCTCACAGGGCTCTCTCGAGTTCAGCCACACGCATAAGCAGCATTCTCACCTCGTCCTGCAGCATTCTCACCTCGTCCTGAACATACATCATACAGTTATTACAGAACTATAGTCCTACCCACATATAAGTAAAGTCCTAAAGACATAACAGATCACTCATCACTCACCTTAACTGCCTGGCACTCTCTCAGAAGCTTCGCCTGCTCGTGATACCGTTCTTTGAGCCTCTCAACTTCTTCATGAATAGCCGTAACCCATGGTTGCCTGAAATGCAGCCCATCATTCTGCAAAAAAAGATAAACATTTGTCAGAATATGAACCATAAAAATAACCAGATTAATTACAGTACATACCTCAAAGTCTTTGCAGATAAAGTATCTTTTTCCCGGGAGGTAGTCGTACGTATCATCTTCATCAACGGTTTCTTTCGTGATTGATCCACAGGGGCAAATTTTGGGAATCCCCTGTTGCGCATTTGCAACAAAATCGATCATGTTGTAGTACTCTTTTTGTGCTTTCTTATCGCGAAGTTCTTCCTCCATTTCAAAACCTGCAAGGAAAATCATGTTATCAGATTCATAATTAGCTATAAGGATAGCTTAACACAAATGGTTTCGACTATCCTGAACCCGTAATCGATTTACAAATCAATCTCGAACCGTAAAATTATTTATAACTCTTCACGGAACGTAAATCAATCCAGAAGTCAATCCCAACTCAATTTCAAACCCTATATCTATTAAAACCATACGATAGAACTCTCAAACAACAAAGAACCGATTCGAGATGCAGAAAATAACAAACCTAGACGAAAACCGTAAATCGAAAAAAATCCCCAATTCGATTTGAAACCTAAAATCGATTTTTACCACACGATAGAACCCTAGAACTGACTAATCAACATGCATCAACACCTAATCCAAAAATATTGAGTTAAGAGCACGCGATTTACCTTCACCGTTTCACGATCTCTGAATCGCCTTTCGCCTTCGGGAGAGTTTTTTTTTCGAGACGGAGAAAGAGAATGAATGTTTTTTCCACATACGAAACACAACCCCTACCACGACCACTCCCGCCTTGCCACGTGATTAAGGATTTGATCCTTAAACCCCTTAGTTTAGGATCAATCCTTCGGTTACGACATTTTAAAATTATTTTTTTAATTGCTTTTACCTAAGTTATCGCGCTTAGGATTCATCACGAACCCGCGTTGCGGGTGCTCTAAAGGACTCTGTTGCCAAACTTATAAAACAAGTAATGTAAAATATCAAAAGAATTGTATAAGTGAACATTTTTAGATAATAGCATGATGCATATCAAAAAATGTTTAAATATTTTATATAATAAAATAAAATAAACTTCGGATCGTAATTTCAACCCGTCATACGCCAACTGCCGTCTCACACCGCGCTACCCCCTAGTATAAACTAATAAATATTCGTAAAACGATTTTATACGCATATGTGGACAAAATATCTAGTTGATTTATTATTTTTATACAAATCAATTCATACTCTCAGTTGAACACACTTCATTTGATAAGAATATTAGAAACCAGTAACTAATAATAATATAATTTAAGAGTAATACATCCCAATTATCTCTTTTGTAACATTTTTGAAATAGAATAGTAGAAATATGAAATCAAGAATTGATTTGTTGTAAGGTCAAATTTAAAAAAAAAAACATGTGATGTGATGATTGTGGGATTTAACACATCGACGGATGCGTCAACCGCAGGGTGTAGTCCAAGGACCAAGTGAAGGAATAAAGATCTACTAACAAGACTGGTCAGAGCCTTACATTTAGGCTCCTAATACTATGCTTCATTCTAAAGTTCTCTGTGATTTATATTCTTATACATCTAATCTAAAATTATCCTAATAATAAAGGGAAACCATGAAAATATAAGTCTCAAAGCATTGTACAATAAGAGTTACAATAATAACTGATGGGAGTACTAATAAATACAATATCAAGCTATAATCCAAAAACATAGGTTCTCAGACAGTAGCACAAACTTAAAACATGTATAGAGAAAACATAAGGTTTCAGGCAAAGAACCCTTTCCATTCTTCTTCTGGATATTCTTCTGGGAGAATTTTGTATTGTAAATCAACCATATCTCTAAATATTTAATCCTAAACAATAATCACCAAACTCTAAATCCAAATGTTAAAGTATTTTTAATTGAATGTATTTTTGAAAATTGGTAGCGATTTTATGATATTTCGACAAATTTCTCCATAAGATTTTAGAAAATTTAATAATATTAGTTAATAATGTATTGTTTAACACTCTTTTAGAAATACTTTTTGTGACTTCTAATGTATTATTTTTTTTTCATAAAAGCCTGTTTTACTGCTTTTGACATTATTTCTTATAAAACATTACATAACGAGTTTGAAAACTAAAACAATTATGTGTAGTCTATAACCATGTTATTACATAAGACATTTGGTGCTTTGTTGCTTTTGATAAACCATTTGGTTAAGTGTTTACTCATTTTCTAATCTTCCAATGTAAATAAAATTTAATTTTACCTTAAGACATACATTTAGCAATAAAAGCTACAATTTTCCGATCCAAACATTTTTATGTAGACCATGAATTATGGATACCAGAGATTCCAGTCTACAATAGACACTCTCTTAAATAGTCTCGGTTTTTACGGTACTATAATCGGTCTACACTCATCAAACCTTTTATTATTAATATTCCACCAAAAATTATATATAATTCATCATATTTATGCCTTATGATTGACCTATCTATAAAATATTTGAAACTTTTTGTCCAAAGATTTATTTGTCCAAAGATTTATGGTTCCAATATTTGTTAGTTTGTGGACTTTAGCATAACACGTATATATCGTAGTAGTGTATTTTGAAAAGTCGAATTAAATTAGCTAATTAGTTATATCACCAAAGATTTTTTTTTTTTGGTCAAATCACCAAAGTTTAAAGGGGTATAAGTGGCAGTAACTTATATAGGTTTGGTTGATTATATGAGTAAGAGGTTTGTATTCAACATATTTTAGTACAATGATTTTAGAATCTAGAAGATGTATTCAACAATCATCAAACTAACGCCATCAAGAGGTGTTGTAGTCACTAAAGAATTCGAAAAGATTTGATAAAATCATAGAATCATTAAAGCAATTATTTTAATAACTAGGAGGGTGTCCGCGCTTCGCGCGGAATATTTTTTTATTATTGCTAAGAACATGATTTTTTTTGGATAATGTAATTATGTTGTCGTTTTTATTTGTTAAGATCATTATTTGATGTTTTTAGTGTGTTATGTAGTAGGTGATAAGTTAATATATTTTGCGTTTTTTTTAATAATGTGTTGTTGTGTGTATAGTACTTGTTAGTAGTCAAATGAACATCTAACGTAAACTAATATTGAATTTCAATAACTTTGCATCTACACATTTGTTGATTCTAAAATTAACGGTTTCATCGTCAAAATTGTATTATATTTTTTTCATATTTTAGAAAATTATAATTTTTAAGATGTTTTTTGCCCTCTCCCCATATTTTAAAATTGAGCCCTCACCGTCTATGTATTTCGTTACATTTCTGGTGTGCGGTGCTTCTCACCATCACCGGAAAAAGGCTCACATTTTTCTCTTGCTCTTCTTGCCTTCTTCACCTATGAGATTATATGGTATTTGTTGCAGATTGGGTTTATGAGTTTTCAGTTGTTCGGTTGCTTCCCACGGCATTGTAGGCTGTTCCAGTCAATATTGATTGCTCCTCTTCTTCCTTAGATTTCAGGTGATGTTAGGAACTGCATCTCCTTGGTTGGGTCAGAGTTTATTCGTCTTTGATTTTGTATTCCTCGTCGTTGGCTTACCGTCAATAGTCTCTTCTCGTTTTGGTTTTCAATATTTAGTTTTTGGTGTTCTGACTTCTATGCTCTCTTTCATAGCTCGAGGACGGCTCCATATTTTTCTGATTTCGCTCCGTCTCCCTTTCCCTCTCTATTCTTGCATCTCTTTGCAGCTTTCATTGCATCTCTGGTGGCTCTCCCTTTCACCATGTTTGCCACTCGAGATTTGGATAATGTTTTCGTTCGTGTATGCTATGTGGGCTTGGAAGGTTATTTCTGGTCTCAAGTTTAGTCTCTGATTTTTTGGTGGTTGTATCCCATTCTCCCTCTCTCAAGTTGTTTCTTTTATTTCCATGTTTTTCTTGGTATAGGTGTGCGGAGTTAGTCTCTTGGAGTTTTGGTCTCTTCTATCCAGAGCTTTGTGGTTTTTCAGTTGCATGTCGGCATGTATGTTCTTGTTTAGTTTGTGAGGTGTTTCTTACTTTTTAGCTACTGGTAGTGATTCCGGTGTTTTAGGCATATATTTTTCTGTTTTTTGGTGGCTTTGGCCTTTCAATTATTATTCTCCCTTTGGCCCGTTTTCTTAGTTTATGCGTTGGTTGTCTAGTTTCTTATTCTTAATTTGATTATCTTATGATACTAATAGTGACATAAATATAATTTGTAAATGAAGTAATAAAAATTAGTAAAAATAATAAAATGATGAAAAGTCTTGTTATTTTTAGGTGTGAATAAATTAAATATTTAAAATATATTTATATTATTTTATTTATTTCTTGAATTTTAGAGACCAATAAATGTGAGAAGGATTAGATAATACAAAACTAAAAATTGATAGAGAAAATTGCAATAATTTAAAAGAAGAAGAATTTAAATACAAAAAAAAAAACATGAGGACACATGTCAACAAACCCCCCTTCCACATGTCATAAGAAGGGAAAAAACCAACTTTATATATATAGATAATAGATTTTTTAAGTTATTTTAAAATCATCAAAATAATATCATCCAGGGGTGTTGTAGTCACTAACGAATTAGAAGAGATTTGATTTTTCTGAGTTTTCAGATGACTTTCTATGATTTGAAAGTTTAATACTCCCTCCGTTTCAAAATATACGATGTTTTGAAGAATTTTTGATGTTTCAAAAATAAATGATGTTAGATATTTTTATTTTAATCTTTGTTTTATTAAAAATTATGTGACCAATGATGTTTAATACTTATTTTTAAAGATTGGTTAAATTAGTTTTGATTTATATTTTTAATATCACTTTTTTAAGAAATGATGTATACCTTAATTCTTATGCATACATTCAAAACATCGAGTCTTTTGAAATAGATGGAATATGATTTTTGTTAAATCATACTAGTATTTCATCTAAAACTATGATATTTAGATTTTTATTTTTTAAAACTAAGAAAAACATTCGAACACTCTAAAATCACTTCAAAACTCACCACTTAAAACATTTTCAATAATTTCAGAATAATTAATAATAAAGGTTAACAAAGAACATGGATATCTCAAGGCATTATACAATAGTAAGTAGTAACTGTTGTGAGTATTAAGAAATACAATATAAAGCTAAAAACATAGGTTCTCAGACAGTATTACAAAGTAATGATAATACAAAACATGTTTGGAAAAACACCAATATAAGCTCTAAAATAATCTACATTTAAACAAAATATATGGCAAAAAAATCCGGACACGGCGGAAAAATCTCTAGTACATATAGTCTCCAAATTCTTCATTATAAATTTCTATGAGATTTATATTCTTATAAATCTAAATAAAATTAACTAACCTAATAATTAAGGTTAACAAAGACCACTATTCACGTTAGCGATTGTTTATATATAATGGCCACGAAGTCTGGCTCCTCGCCGGAAGAGTGGCGGCGGCGGAGAGAGAGGAGCGTAAACCCGCGCTGCGGGAAACTCGCGAAAGAATTCTCGAAGCAAACATCACAGAGAAAAGAAGGCAGAGAAAAGAAGGCAGAGATCAAGACGAAGACGAGATGATAATCGAATCGAATTGTGTTTTGAGGAAAATGCTCAGGTCCAGAGGCGGAGGCACACAGACACAGAGACGTGGTTTAGTGTGGAGAAGAGAGTGCTTGTTTACGTAAATACCCCCACCGATGCACGACTGATGCCGTGGACTGATGCCTGAGCTTGTGAGGGTATTATTGTCAATATAGCAACTAGGAGATTTGAGAACCCTCTTCTGTGATCAGAGGCGCTCGTCCTAGTATATTTTTTTGGACAGACAAAGACCAACTTTTTGGATAAGCTGTACGATGTAACTTATGCCCGGACTTCTTCTCTCTCTCGTGTTAACTTCTCTGGATTCTTTTAAGTGTTTACTAATGATGTTTTTTGAAGAATGATTTATAACTTTTCCTGATGCTGATGATGCTTTTACTTGGCAAAAATTATCAGCATGTTTATATATAATTCAGACTAGAGATTGACCCGCACGCATGTGCGGGTGTTAATTTTTATGGTTTTATAAATTTTTATTCGTTATTTTATCATTAGTGTTATATATTTAAGATATGTCGTCGTATAACTAATTGTATTCAAAATATTTGGATTGAATCGGGTAATAACTATTCGTTGTTTTAGATGTACATGTTTTTAAGTCGGGTACAAATCGGTTCTTATCGGGTCGGGTCTATTCGGGTCGGTTCTTTTCGGATCCGGATCTATTCGGGTCAGTTCCTTTTCAGTCCTGGTTCTTTCGGGTAAAAAAAATTTAGACCCAAAAAGTACTTGTAAATTTTTGATCCGGTTCCGGGTTGGATATTTTTGAGTTGGTTCCGGTTCGGGTCTTCGAGTCCAGGTTAAAATGACCAAGAAAGACATTGAATGAAAAAAAAAATGCAAGTAAGAATGTATAGCAAATAACTCTGTTTTCGGCTGAGTGTTTAGCCATTAACAGGTTATTTAGCTGTTGAGTTATAATACATAATAAGTAGTTGAACATTAATTTTGACTTAGTCCCATTCAAAAAGAAGTCAGGACCTACTCAACTACTCTAAGTAATTCAGCATCTTAACTAACAATATTGCAACCAAAATGTGTTTCAATTTTGTATGGTTTAATGTGTTATTAGGCAATGACATTTTCTACCTTATTAAAATAGTATCTATATTATTAAAACTGAAGTACACTTTAGTGCTGTTTGGAAACATGAATAGTACTATAACTGAAAATTGTTGGGAAACAAAGATAGTAGTATTACATTAATTGTATTTCCATATTTCACTCATATTAATTATATTGTCTTAACAATATTTCACATCATTAATTATATTACCATAATAATAATAGTGTAGATTTTTATTTAGTAGTTAATCAATATTAATTTTGTGCCAATTATAAAATCAAAAAAGTAAAATAATTGAGTTTTGCATAAGGTTAAACGTTTGTTTTAGTTTGTTTTACTAGAAATTTTTTTTTCAATCAGTGGAAAATTACGTAGCCAAAAACATAATTCAAAGACATGTTTAGTGAATAAAATCATAACTTAAATCAAAATAATAAAAATGAATTACATTCATTGTCACTTAATTTTTTACTCAATATAATTGCTTACTAAATAAAAAAAACTCTTTTTATTTTACTTAATTTAGCAAAACACATAAAAATATCATTTCTATTAGTTTATAAAATCAGTTAGGCATGAACACTAGATATCCACTTAGGTACGAGTTGTTTCTTTCGGGTATCGTTTTTTTTGTTTTAAAATTACTCACTCCTTGAATATTATAAATTTATGTGTAGGTTTTGAGTTGGATCCTTTTGAGTCTGGATGAGTTTGGTTCTGATATATATGACCCTAAAATATCTAAATAACCAATGTATTTGAAACGAGTTTGAATATTTGTACCAAAAATAACCATATTATCTGATTCGATCCAGATCTTTTGAATACAATTAGTTATATTACGACATATCTAAAATATAAAACACTAATTATAAAAAACAAATATTAATGTATAAAAATATAAGTATAGTTTTATTTTAGTAATTTCATTAATTATATTACTTTAACAATATATCACATCATTAATTATATTTAACGTAAAAGTAATAATGTAGATTTTTATTTATTAGTTAATCAATATTAACTTTGTGCAATTATAAAAAAATAAAAATGTAAAATAACTGAGTTTTGCATATGGTTAATAGTTTGGTTTAATATGTTTTACTAAAACTTTCTTTTGTCTTAGTTCCAATTGGTGAAAAATTACATAGCAAAACACATAATTCAAAGGCATAGTTTATCTGAACAAGATAATAATTTAAATCAAAATAATTAAAAAGTATTACATTTACTGTCACTTAATGTTTCACTTCATATAACTATTTTACTAAATAAAAAATTCTTTCTATTTTTCTTATTTTTGCCAAATATATAGAAAGAGTTTCTTTTTTAATCTATTTGCAAAATCAGTTAAGTATGGACATTCGGATACTCATTGAGGTACAAGTTTTTTTTTTAAACTATTTGCAAAATCAGTTAAGTATGGACATTCGGATACTCATTGAGGTACAAGTTTTTTTTTTAAACTATTTGCAAAATCAGTTAAGTATGGACATTCGGATACTCATTGAGGTACAAGTTTTTTTTTTAAACTATTTGCAAAATCAGTTAAGTATGGACATTCGGATACTCATTGAGGTACAAGTTTTTTTTTTAAACTATTTGCAAAATCAGTTAAGTATGGACATTCGGATACTCATTGAGGTACAAGTTTTTTTTTTAAACTATTTGCAAAATCAGTTAAGTATGGACATTCGGATACTCATTGAGGTACAAGTTTTTTTTTTAAACTATTTGCAAAATCAGTTAAGTATGGACATTCGGATACTCATTGAGGTACAAGTTTTTTTTTTAAACTATTTGCAAAATCAGTTAAGTATGGACATTCGGATACTCATTGAGGTACAAGTTGTTTCTTTCAGGATTAATTGTTTTGGATTTTTGATTTTGATGTGTAGAAACATAAAAATATTTAATTAACCAATATATCTGAAAAGAGTTTGTATATTTGTACCAAAAATAATCTTATTACCCGATTCAATCCAAATATTTTGAATACAATTAGTTATACGACGACATATCTTAAATATATAACACTAATGATAAAATAACGAATAAAAATTTATAAAACCGTAAAAATTAACACCCGCACAGGCATGCGGGTCAATCTCTAGTCTGAATTATATATAAACATGCTGATAATTTTTGCCAAGTAAAAGCATCATCAGCATCAGGAAAAGTTACAAATCATTCTTCAGAAAACATCATTAGTAAACACTTAAAAGAATCCATAGAAGTTAACACGAGAGAGAAGAAGTCCGGGCATAAGTTACATCGTACAGCTTATCCAAAAAGTTGGTCTTTGTCTGTCCAAAAAAATATACTAGGACGAGCGCCTCTGATCGGAGAAGAGGGTTCTCAAATCTCCTAGTTGCTATATTGACAATAATACCCTCACAAGCTCAGGCATCAGTCCACGGCATCAGTCGTGCATCGGTGGGGGTATTTACGTAAACAAGCACTCTCTTCTCTACACTAAACCACGTCTCTGTGTGTCTGTGTGCCTCCGCCTCTTGACCTGAGCATTTTCCTCAAAACACAATTCGATTCGATTATCATCTCGTCTTCGTCTTGATCTCTGCCTTCTTTTCTCTGTGATGTTTGCTTCGAGAATTCTCTCGCGAGTTTCCTGCAGCGCGGGTTTACGCTCCTCTCTCTCCGCCGCCGCCGCTCTTCCGGCGAGGAGCCAGACTCCGATATTAGAGATTGATAAAAAAATGAAGAATAGCATGTGCCATATAGTCCCTTGGGGCCCTCATCTTCATATGACTTGACCAAGTATGTCTTCAAACTACAGTTGTAATGTAAGCTATTTCTCTAGTTCTGTAGTTTCTAAATGCTATTATGTAAATGTTTTCTATGCGTGCCAAATGGAAATCAGAAAGTAAAGCAGAAAACGAATTGCTTACTCATAGCTGAATAGCAATTGCTATGGAGCTTAAACTTTTGAATACCCATAAATCTTTCTCAGTAGATTTTGTTAGATTATTGGCTTATAAAAAATATCGGTTTAAATTAAAAGGGGCAAAATATTCATAACAACACGTATAAAATGATAATATCTAACAAAATCTATTTAACAAAATAAAACTGTTAAACTTACTATTTTACTTGAGTTTCATACCCTATCATATCAAATAATTTGTTAAAAAAGATTGTAACAATTTTAAAATTTGTAAAAGAAAAATAATGAATAATTTAAACTAATATTATAATTGCTTAACTACTTATATATTTATAATATATTATACATCTAAATTAAATTTAACATATTAAATATATAATCAAAATTAAAATTAAAACAAAAAAAATTGCATAAGCTAATAATCCAACAAAATCTATTTAACAACATATATTCTGCTATAGATGAAAAATGCATAAGCCAATAATCTAAAAGCAGAAAAAAAATAAAAACCCAAACTTGTCCATAAAGAAGCAAACTCAAATGCCAAAAGAGTCAAAACACCAGAGTATAAATAGCAAAAGCGTACTTGCTCATAAAGAAAACATCTTGATTATTATTAGAAAAGGGAAACATGCAACTTTCATCCTGCAGTCACTTAAGCCTTCCGAGCCCTCTTCACCTTAGCAGATGGTCCTCCAGACTTGCTACCTCCACCAAAGTCCATCTTACGCTTCACCAAGCCAGTATTGTTGTCATCTCCATTGTTGTTGTCACCTCCATTGTCATCGTCACCACCCTATACAGTGAAATCAGGTTAGTTTCATGCACAATAGAAACGATGGGGATAATATAAAAGTATTACATCATCAGCAAAATCAGGCTGTGGCTCGCGGTCGCCCTCGCTGAGAATGCGTGAGATGGTGAAGCTTTGATGATTTGCCGTGAAATTATACGGGCCCACCTTCACCTGGAATGTGAATGACCTTCCCTCCATGTCTCGAACGAACGGGGGAGCGTCAGCTTCTTCGGGGTTGACACCATCACCAGCCTGCATGTACAACGAACTATTCACTAAGTAGATATTCAGTTCACAAAGAAGCACAATATAGAAGAAGGTACAACGAAACTATTCAATTAGTAGACATTCAATTCAAAAAAAAAAAAGCACAATATAGAAGAACGTACCAAGAGGTTGACAGCTTCGCCATAACTCCATCAAACGCAACAAACAAAGCCTCACCAGTACTGTCTGCAATGGACATTTCCACACGGTACCTAGCATAAATGTATCAAATCACACGGTTGGTCCAATGGAGATTTCAAAAGTGATCAGAGCGAAATGTATCAACTCACACAATAGGTCCAACGTAAATCATAAAACTACTCAGAGTTAGGACGTACCGAAGAACACCAACCGCATTGGTATTGTTGCAAGACTGGCACGTGAGGGTTGAGACAGACCGGTGGAGTTTCTTGAAACACTTTGAACATGAAACATAGCACCACCCTTTGTCCAACTTGACTCCAGTAACCTTTCCACTGCAAATGAAATCAATGTCCTGCATGATTGTAAAGGCACACACATTAGATGATTGTATTAAACGCTCCGGTCTAGCTAGCTATATAGATGCAGAACCGTATCAATGCAGAGACGAACACATTAGAAGTTTGCATGCTACCAAAGTAGTGACGTGAAATAAACAATTTTCTATACTTCTATACCTCAATTATATCATAGAAGATGCAGGGGCTTGTGAAAGGATGAGCTTAAACGAATTAGTCAAGATAAAAAAAAAAAAAGCTTAACACAATAACCTAACGGCCTAATTGCATGGGAACATTACGTACAAATTTTGTTAAATTTCGGTAGAGAGTATCACAGTTATGGTAGCAAACCTGAGACGCAGCAGTGAGGACAAAATCGTTGAGCTCAGATATGCTCAACTTCTCCACCTTAGCATAACTCTTCAGCAGTGGAGCCACTGGTGCCAGTCCCGTGCTTTGCTCAACCAACCTGCAAACAAAGATAACAACGGACATATGTACAGATCGGAATTAATATAATCAGATAATGCTTAAAACAAAGTCTCGCGAAACGTTACTCGTAAAACAATCTTTTTCGCCCGCATATGTTGCTTTGTCAAAATAGATATGCGTGTCGGATGTGGCGTTCAAAAACAGCTCGGAAGCTGGTTGTTGGAATTAGCAAGTCCAAGCAGCTCACTGTAGTTACGGTTCAGCGATCTTCTTGAAAGAGGTTGACTCGGCAAAACGGATCAAAATATGGGAGTCCGACAGACGGTAGTTCTGGTTACATCGTGTGACCTCAAAATCCAGTGAGAGAGTAGACCGAACCCGCCTCCAGATTAGGCTGATGTGCTGCGAGACGGTTAACATTCACAGTAGCCGGCATCATGGTCGACTGGAAACAAAACAAAACAGAGATCTTATTAACAAATCAGAGGGAAGATGCGCTAAGATGAAAACATAAAAAAAAAACACACACACATAACTGAAATCACAATTTAAAGTATTCAATTGGTAAAGCTAAATAAATGGGGATTTTAGAACAAACCTGAGAATCAACTAACAGCACCCATGAGTTCTCCACCACGGCAGACGTTCTTGGCCTCCCAGAAGCGGAGCAAGCGCACTGGAGATCGGAAAGGAGAACCAAAACGTTAGCCATATCAAAGAGCAAGAGTACAAATGAAATGTATCAAGCTAGCTTACCTTTATATAGTGACTCCATCGTCATCTGCAATTAAAATCCATCCCGCATTGAATCTACATCGTGGCCGAGTTTAATGGGAGGTTTGAAGGTCATCGATCGGTTTTGAGGAAGATGAGACGTCGACGGCGCTAAGGTGTAGTCTCTCCCTGCCTAACCTAATAGCCAAAACACAGCGTATAATAACATGTGTGAGAGGCCCAATTAGACTGATAAACCCAAATACTTAAAAACCCCAATTTTATAAGAAGAGAGAAAAGAAAAGAAACGTAAACCCACAGATGATCGATTAAATGAAACGCAATATTACGTGCGTTTGGACACGTGTCCTTCCCTGGTTAAACTATTTTTTGAACGTGAATTGCGGAGAAGAGTCTCGACCTTTTTTATATGTTACTACCGTTGGCCCGGGATTTTCCTGTTTTTTTTTTTTAATTTTAATTATTGCAAGTATATTTTATTATAATGTATATTGACATATGTTACAAGAATATAAGTTTAATTCATATTGATTTTTAAATTTTTAGTTCTTAATATTTGTGATTTTTTTTGTTACGACAAATACTACAATATGATACAAATATATAAAAATAATAGAATCTTTGTTATGATCTGGATATTAATTTATCTTGATTATATATAAATAATTATTAAAAGTGTACTTTGGGTTTAAAACCGTTAAATTCATAACTTTCAAGAGAATTGGAAAATTTATTTTGATATATTTATAATCAATTTTTCCCCTTCATCTTAGAGCTATTTTTGATTTATTTCTGCCATCTATATTTTTTTTGCTATATATAATCAATTTTGAACAATGACCTTAATCATATTATGAAAATACTATTGTTTTTTTCATAATTGGCTGTTGAGCAAAATAGTTATTGACAAAGTATAACAAATTATGTTATGTACTTAAAAGTTTATATAGTTGTCTTTGGATTACACATGATAATGCATGATATGATATGTAACCGAAGTTTTTTCTAAGAATAAAAAAAAACAATATAGACAACCAATTTAAGCCACCTCAAATATTTCTAGTCCATGCAGTGTAGTTTGTCCACGTGAATTCATAACAAAATGGGATATCCTGCACTCGGCGTATGAACTTTGGTTTGCTATCCCATTTGTCCACGTGAATTCATAGCCGAGGTATAAATGCATACTTTGTATATAGACAACCAATCGGGTCGTGTAATAAATTTTCTACTAACCGAATAACAACTAAACTCATTTAACGAACTATATATATAATTGTTTTTCACGTTTAGCTAAGAAATTAATGATACAAAATTATCTGTGAGTGTTGCCAACTCAATGAACCGCATCAGATTTGTGTAGTCTATTATATGTTTTTCTGTTCTTCCATTTATCTAAATAATAAACACAAAAGATCTGTGTCTTGCAGGTTTTTTCCTCAAATTTGTTGTAATCGTTGTTTAACAGAGGGGTAAAAAACACAGAGATTTTTTTATTTTTTTATAAACTAAAAAACACAAAGAATTATGAAAAGAGAAAAAAAAAAGAATCAGCAGAAATAAATAATGAGGTTTTTTACTAAACTTGATGCATTAAATTTTAAAGTAACCAAAGTTTACAATTGAAGATAAGGTCTTACAATTGAGAATCATGTATTTCTAACAAATATATGGTTGGTAAAGAGCTTCCTCGCCACTACGACCCATATTTTTTCCTCCCTCTAACAAAGGTCCATTACATTTCTTAGTACTTTTGAGTTGGTTTTATTGCTCTTCCTCGCCGAGTCCTTTGAGAAGGATACCCATTTCAAATCCTGATAATAGGTTTTTCTGCCTATTGCAAATGTTGTAGTGTAGGGGG
>NC_027748.1:13545138-13553336 GCF_000695525.1 Brassica oleracea var. oleracea
TGTCTAGTTTCTTATTCTTAATTTGATTATCTTATGATACTAATAGTAAAATAAATATAATTTGTAAATGAAATAATAAAAATTAGTAAAAGTAATAAAATGATGAAAAGTCTTGCTATTTTTAGGTGTGAATAAATTAAATAAAATATATTTATATTATTTTATTTATTTCTTGAATTTTAGAGACCAATAAGTGTGAGAAGGATTAGATAATACACAATTAGAAATTGATGGAGAAAATTGCAATAATTTAAAAGAAGAACAATTTAAATACAAAAAAAAAACATGAGGACACATGTCAACAAACCCCCCTTCCACATGTCATAAGAAGAGAAAAAATCAACTTTATATATATAGATAGATTATTTTATGATTTAGTTGAAATATCTTTTGTGAACAACATTTGTTATTATTTTTAACATTTTTTTAACTAATATGAAGCTTTAGAATGTAAAATTTAGAGTTTTTAAATGTTTTGTTTTAATTATTAATAGTTTCATTTACGTTGTTTTGTCAAATTTTAGATATATATGACAAATATTCAACTAAAATTGATGGAATTGGGTATATCATGTCATTTTCAGATCCTAAATATCCGAATCCGACCCGGACCCGATATGAACCCGAAAAATTACGGGTATTTTATGGGTATTTTAATTATAGACCCGAACCGACCCGGACCCGAGAAGAACCGACCCGAACCCGAACCGAAAATTTCTAAGTACCTATTGGGTCTAAATATTTAAGACCCGAAAAGATCCGGATCCGAAAAGAACCGATCCGAATCCGATCCGAACGCCCAGGCCTCTTTCTAATAAGAGAACTACTGGTAAAAAAAATCTATGAAATCTTTGAAAACACCTATCCACCCATTACCAATCAGAACCCAACCACATCTAAACAAAAGAAGAGGTTATACAAAATCAAGGAAATAGAACTTACTTTAGGTGAACTAAAAGAAACAAAGTAACTTTTTAACGCTCATTGTCACATTTGACACATGAGCTACACTTCGTGACAAAAAAAAAAAAAAAAACATGAGCTACACTTTTCTTGCCGTTACTTGTTGTTGTCGCTGCACCAACCAAACTATATGGGTGAACCAAAAAGCCCCAAAACGTGCAAACATAGATTACAAAAGCATCCGAGCGTTAAGAATAAACCAAACTTCATTGGATACTTTAAAGCTTTCTTTGTCATGTGAACACAATTCTTAGTTTGAAGACCCTGTACGAAAACAAATGTGACGACAAGACGTAGTCACACGTAGAACTCAGTGCGTGAAACTGGTCAGAAGAAGATGCGTTGCTATACACCTGAAGCTTGTAAGACTACGAATCCTTCTACTTCAAGTTATTCTTACCTGTCTCTCTTTTTAAGTAGATATTTAATACCGTTTCTTTGGTGCATACTATTAATGAGTCTTATCATTTTCGGCTCATTACTCACCTCAACTAACTCCAGACCAGTCTCTGTGGCCAAAATTAAACATAGGCTAAGGAGTATTAAATAAGCATTATCTAACAAAGGGACCAAGCTATTCAGTACAAAAAGAAGGCAAAGGTTGTCAGGTTTGGTATTAAGTACCTCTCCTTCCTCCAGTTATATGCTTGCGTTGGCTGTTCTTCCCAATCACTTGTGAGAGTCTTGTTTGCAGAATTTGAAAAACTTAACGTAAAAAGCATGCTGCGAAACAGAGTTCTTGCGTTCTTGCTGCTTGCAACTCAGCTCTTGGTGGAGATACCTGGAACGAGTGCGAAAGTAGCAGCACTTATAGTATTCGGGGACTCAACAGTGGACTCAGGGAACAACAACCAGATCTCTACGGTTCTAAAGAGTAACTTCCAGCCGTATGGCCGGGACTACTTTGACGGCAAAGCAACTGGGAGATTCTCAAATGGTCGGATAGCTCCAGATTTCATTTCTGAAGGTTTAGGACTCAAGAACGCAGTCCCTGCTTACCTAGATCCATCATATGACATTAAAGACTTCGCCACTGGTGTCTGTTTTGCTTCAGCTGGAACAGGCCTAGACAATGCAACCTCTGATGTGTTAGTAAGTCAACCATAGCTCCATGTCTTCAACTTCATACATTCTCAGTTCCAAAATAAATTTTTTTTAAGGTAAAATACTCATAAGAAAGTTATCTTTTATTTAAAAAGTATTATCAAATTATAAATTAAAAACTGCTCAATCAATTATAAAATAGGCTATAAAATATAACTGGTTACTCACTTACTCAGCTTTTGATAAAAAATAATATTTACCTAGAAATCTAAAAACATCTAAGATATTAGAACATAAAAATGATTAGAACATAAAAATGATTTTTAACCATGTTAAAAATTATTATAATGTAACCGACATGGTTTCTTTGAAATGTCAAAGTCTGTGATGCCGCTTTGGAAGGAAGTGGAGTACTACAAAGAGTACCAGACCAAGCTAAGAGGCTACTTGGGTAAAGATAAAGCTAATGAAGTTATCAGAGAATCACTTTACCTGATTAGTATCGGAACCAACGATTTTCTTGAGAATTACTATCTTCTTCCTCGCAAGTTGCGTAAGTACTCTGTTGATGAGTACCAAAACTTCCTGATAGGACTCGCTGGAGAGTTCTTGACAGATATTTACAGACTCGGAGCTCGTAAGATGTCTTTCTCTGGACTATCTCCTTTTGGATGCTTGCCACTTGAAAGAACAACACAGATCTTTTATGGAAGCAAATGTATAGAAGAGTACAACATTGCTGCTAGAGACTTCAACACCAAGATGCAGGATAAAGTATTTAAGTTGAACAAAGAGCTGAGTGGAGTCCAGCTTGTATTTTCAAACCCGTACGACTTGGTTTCAGACATCATACACCATCCCGAAGCATTTGGTTAGTACAAAGTTGTAACACGAGCACTGATGAAGAATTGTTCTGTTAATCTTTCTGATTGTGTCACAGGTTTTAATAATGTAAGGAGTGCATGCTGCGGAACTGGGTACTATGAGATGAGCTACTTGTGTGATAAAATGAACCCTTTCACATGTACTGATGCGAGCACGTATGTGTTTTGGGACTCGTTTCATCCAACAGAGAAGACGAACGAAATCGTAGCAAACCATATTCTGAAGTATGATTTAGCTCGGTTTCAGTGATAAATAAAAGTGTCATTAATCCAAGCAGAATGTTTTTTACCTACTACTACATTCTTTCTCCTACATGGTACCAATGTCTTAGTCAAGGTTCTTGATATCTCGTCAAGCTTCTAGAGTGTTGTATAAGAACCATTTTAATCGGTGGCCGTATAATTATCTTAAACATGCTCTATAATGTTATCAAGATAGATCAGATTTTAGTGTGAAGAAATAATAACGCACAAATGGAATTGAATCCTGAAGCCAAAAAGCATAACCGTTAACAGACGTGCCTCTCAATGTATATAGGAATAACATATTGTGATGATTCTACATCAAAGTTTTGAAAGACTAACATAAATATACATAAAGAATTTGAGCTAATTAATTTTGAATTAAAAATCTAAAAACTTTAACATGATGGTTAACTCTAATTAGAGAGACCAAAATAGGTTTTTTACTGGTCACAAAATGGAATTCAGTTTATAATATGTTGATAAAAACAATTATTTTACATTGAAAATTTGAAAAAAATAATATACTGTTATATGAAAAGTTCGAATCAACTCATTTATTATCAATTGATTTGATTTGAATTTATTTTTTTTTGTTTTTGCTAAAAAATTTGAATTAGAATTTCATAAAAGTTTAATGCATATATCTATTCGATTCCAGAATAAAGAGGAAATGTAATCTCCAAGTAAAAAAATATGTCAGTTTCAATGGTAAACAAGAAGAGCAAAATATTGAATTCGTGCAAACCGGTTCAATTTTGAAAAACCCGTTTTAAAGCGACTGGTTTATCAATTTATTCGGATCCAATATAAACCAAAACCCTAAAACCTCGATTGTCCGTTAACCGGTTATTTCTCTCTTGCGCCTTCTTCTCTGTCTCAATTCTCACTTCAGTTAACAAATGTATCCCCGGTTCAGGGTTTAGGGTTTATGGTCGAGCAACTCATTTGGGAGCGAACCCAAATCAAGCTGAAGGCAAGTCGATTGAATGCGGTGGCCGATCCCGACTGCGATTTCGTCGACGGCTAAGGCGCTTCTTCACCGATACTTCCCGAAGAACGGTATCATCGCTCCTTCGTTTCGGCTCTGCAAGTTTCGAGCTTTCTCTAGCGCTGTTGACTACCGAGAGATACTGAGAACTGGGCTTCGCGGTATCAAGCACGATGAAGCTGTGGACTTGTTCGGTTACATGGCTGAGTCTCGTCCCCTGCCTAACATCATCGAGTTCAACAAAGTACTGACTGCTATCGCCAAGATGAAGAGTTACGAAACTGTGATCAGACTCTGGAGTATTGTGGAGGATGATGAGGGTATAGAGATCTCGCCTGATATCTACACCTGCAACATCTTAGTGAAGTGTTTTATCCGCTGTTGTCATCCTTGTCTTGCTATGTCTTTTCTTGGGAAGATGTTGAAGCTTGGTGTTGAGCCGGATGTGGTTACGGGCAGCTTGTTGGTTAATGGGTTTTGCCAGATCAATAGATTTGATGAGGCTTTCTATGTGGCTGAGCAGATGAAGAAGATGGGTGTTACCCTTAATGTTGTAGTCTACACCATACTCATTGATGGTCTCTGTAGGAATAGGTTTTTGAATGAAGCGATTAATGTTTTTGGCCTTATGGAGAACGAAGGAGTTACTCCGAATGTGTTTACCTACACCTCTCTCATTAGTGGTCTTTGTAACGCTTGTAAGTTGAGTGAAGCCTCTCACGTACTTCGGCAGATGATCTCCAGGAAAATCGACCCGAATGTAGTCACTTTCACTACACTTATCAATGCGTATGTGAAAGCTGGGAAGTTTTCGGAATTTTGGGAGCTGTACCAGGAGATGATCAAGATGTCTATAGATCCTAATGTTGTCACTTACACTTCAGTGATCAATGGGTTGTGCATGCACAATCATGTAGATAGGGCCAAGAAAGCTTTTGAAGATATGCTAAGGAATGGGTGCGCCCCAAATGTATTGACTTACTCTACTCTTGCATATGGACTTTTCAAGTCCAACAGGTTCAACGAAGGGATTGAACTTTTAAAGGAGATGTCTGACAGTGGAGTTGCTGAAAACACAGTCTCTCGCAACACCCTTATCCAAGGGTGTATTCAAGCAGGCAAAATCAGTTCTGCGCAAGAACTTTTTGAAAGGATGCCTTCTGATGGTCTGCCTCCCAATATTAGGAGCTACAACATTGTGTTAGCTGGTCTATTTGTTTATGGAAAGGTAAAGAAAGCATTGAGTACATATGAACTTATGCAAAAGACTAGAAATGATCTTGATATTGTTACATATACTATCATGATTCATTGGATGTGCAAGGATGGTAAGGCGGATGAAGCATTTAAGTTGTTCTTCAGCCTAAGCAGTAAAGGAGTGGAGCCTGATGATAAAGCGTACACGGCAATGATCTCAGGGTTGAAGAAGAACGGCATGCTGGCTAGAGCGCATGCATTGACCAGGGCTTACCAGAAATACAAGCGGAACAGAGGAAGTATATAGGGGATTTCTAATGGGACACATTTACGCACTCCAAGCTCCTTAAGATATCTCTGTCCAAGCTCCATTCAATGGTATGCCTGCGCCTGGAAAGAGCAACACGTATCTGTTACAGAAGCAAGTGTATCAATGAAGAGGCCAGAGATTTGAAAAGGCAAGTTGGAGAATGAGCTGAACAGAATCCAGCAGGTTTTTCAAATCCATACAACATTGGTCTTTGAAAACATAAAGAATCCTGAAGCATTCGGTTAGTCATATAAGTCTTGTATCCTCTGCTAAGTTTTTATGAGTGTGTCAGCTACTCTTATAGCAAGAACTTTTCTGACCGTATTCTTATTCCTCTTGCAGGTTTCCAAAGTGCAAAGGGATACTAGGAGTTGAGTTACTTGGCTGATAGAATCGAAGCATTTCACAAACTGACTGTTTTACATCAAAACATTTCATAGGGATACTAGGAGTTGAGCTACTTGGCTGATAAAATCAAGTCATGCCACAAACTGACTGTTTTACATCATACATTCTTTCTTCTACTAACTAACTTTCATTATGTGTTGTTCTTACAAATTTGTAGCTTGTACCAATGATCAGTCAGGTTGCTTGGTCTAATTTTAACCAAGCTTCCAAAATGTTGTAAAAGAACCATTTTTATCACTAAATGTTTGTGAAAGTACTTAAGATGATATTTAGATGTTATAAAAGACGTTAGATCACTACCCGGCAGAGAGCAACCGTTTACAAAATAATACAGACACGGAATTTAATCCAGAAAACAGAAACGCTGAGAGACCACTTGTATTTCAAATATAATTCAACTATTAGAACAAGTATCATATCTCTATGTACTCCATAACAGAGATGAAAACAAACAAAGAATCCAATGTTCTTCAATTCGACTTTGGTGTCTTGGTGAAATGCAACTTGATAAGAGAAGGAAGATCAACTAGCTCCACTCGCTGCCTCCCAAGCAAAATGCTCTTCAGCTTTTCATCACAGTTAACCACATTCTTGTTCTTTGGATCCTTTTTTTTAAGAAACAACAATAAAACAATCAGGCAATGATACGAACAAAGAAACAAAGAAACATTATAACTAAATGGTCCCTTGTTTCTGACCTGGAGATTGTTGGTCTTGATGTAAGACCAGACACGCATGAAACAACCCAGACGAGAAATCTGAGATTGACCAAGGAAGTCACGCAGAGTAGATGGAAGGTTCACGAGGTCAATCAAATTCCCAAGCTTCTTGGGATTATCAGTTATCGCCTTCTTCAACCTCTGCGGCTGCATCTTGATTCTAAACAGCAAAAATTCTACGCCAATACACAACCAACACTAGAAATTCAACTACTGATTCCTCTTTGGGGAATTTTATCGAGCACTTAGTGCGCAATGAAAAGAAAACGAAACTCGAACTTAAACTTACCCAGGAGATGGTAATGTAAGCTAAACGCAACAACAAGTTAACGCAAAAGTAGCTGAAGCTTTTACACCGCAACAGTCGCAGTTTAAAATGCTTCGACGTTTGAAACGCTGTAAGCTTGCAACTTTGATAAAGGAAGAAAGTTAAAAGACTAGAGGCTAGGCTTGAGCGTTTTTAACTCAACCCGAAGTATCTACCTAGACCCGAACCGGAAAAACCGAAACCGAATCCGAACTGTTATACAAAAATATCTGAACGGGATTTATGAGTTTAGTATTTTGGTGTTTGGCTATAATCCGAATCGAACCAACATCCGAATTAGGATTCGAAGATATCCAAAATTAGTTAAATATGTTAAAGTTTTTATATATTAAAATGATTTAGATATTTTAGGATATTCAAAATATTTTTTTAGATTGTTTTAATTGTTATTTTGAATACTTTTTTAGTTAATTTAGATAGTTTAACTAATTTTTAATTAGATTTGTAAACAATTTATATATTTATCAATAAAGTTTTTAGCAATTTGGATATGGACCCGAGAGATACTCTCAAACTGGCAGAAACGAAATCGTTACTTTGGGTGGAAGCACAAAATTCTCAGACTCAAGATATGGAACGCACCCAAATTCAAGTATCTTTGATAATAACGAGTATACCAGGTAGATGGTGTTTTACAGACGGATCTTGGAAAAATGAGGATAGTTTTTCAGGGCAAGGGTGGTATAGTACCCTGGAAGGCTATGATGGACTAATGGGAGCAAGGAACTCGAGAGCGAGTCAGTCGCCACTACACTCAGAGATAGAGGCTCTTATATGGGCAATGAAATGTATGAGGAATCTTAGACAAGCATGGGTTACTTTTGCAACGGATAGGGCTCAAATGGAGAAGATGCTGTCGGAACCAGAAGAGTGGCCAGCCTTTGCAAGCTATTTGGAAGACATAAAAGTTTTAAAGAGGAGTTTTAACAGCTCAGAGATCATTCATATACCACGGACACAGAACTAAAAGGCGGACAGTCTCGCACGCAGTGTAAGAAAGCAACCGTCTTTTGTCGTCCATATGGATGCAGAGCTACCAGGGTGGTTCGCAGAGTCTACATGAATCTGCTTTTTTTGCTGACAAAAAAAAAAAAAAAAAAAAAAAAAATTT
>NC_027748.1:13553383-13568319 GCF_000695525.1 Brassica oleracea var. oleracea
ATTTTTGGACGATTTTAAACATTGGTTACATCCGATCCGAACCGAATCCGAAAGGAACCGAACAGAAACCGATCCAATAATTAGTAAAACCCGAATGGTACTTCTGAGCATAACACCGAAAATCCGAAAATCCAAATTATCCGGACCGAAACATAACGGTCCACCGAACGCGCAGGCCTACTAGAGGCAGTACGGATTAATGTACGGGTTTGGTCGAATACATGTATTGGGCTACTAGTGATTAATGGGCCGAGGTACATCCATCCTATAGATTCGATTGATTTTGGATAAATCATAAATGGAAGAAGATCTATTCGTAAAGCACTCTCAGCCGTTGGATTAAAAAGTGAACCATCAACCGTCCGATAGATGCCCTACGGTTCTTCCACTTTATGATAAAGAGAGGTATCCGATGCGTCCTTACAAATTCGCGGCGTATCAATTTTGAGAGTTTCGTCAATTTAATTTTATTTATAACCTCTCAGGACGCTCTCTCACCCCATTCCTCACATTGACTATCGTCTCGTTCTCTCTCTCACCGGAAGTAGAAAGCTAACGATGTCTGCAACACAGGAAGAAGACAAGAAGCCCGGTGGTGACGGAGGAGTTCACATCAATCTCAAGGTCAAGGGTCAGGTAACTTCTCTTTCTTTCTTAGCTTTTGTTTTGTGCTGAGATCTCGTGTAGCGTGCGATTAAGGTTTTTCTTATTGTTGGTTGGTTTTAGATCCAAAACCTAGTGATGTTTGTGAGACATGAGTAGAGTGTTTTGCTTTCGTTCGCATATTATTTATCATAATTGTGAACATGTAACCTTAGTTTTATGTTTATCTGTTTTGTTTTTGGTTGCTGTTTGTTGCTGCTGTCCGAATGTTTTACCCTTCCCGAAGGATAAAGTTGAAGCCTTTGTTATTGTTCTGATGATTGTGAATTATTTTGTAAACCTTTTGGTTGCTGTTGTCCGAATGTTTTACCCTTTCCGAAGGATAAAGTTGAAACCTTTGTTATTGTTCTGATGATTGTGAATTATTTTGTAAAATAGACCTAAAACTTTTTGTAGTCTTTTCTAAATAATTTTCCATAGAAAAAAAAATCCTCCTTTAATTTTATGTATGTGCTTCACTTTACGTCTTTTTAGATTACATTAACAGTTGTTTCCTTTTTCTCCATGGTATTTTATTTTTTTACAGGATGGGAATGAGGTTTTCTTCAGGATCAAGAGAAGCACTCAGCTGAAGAAGCTGATGAATGCTTACTGTGACAGGCAATCTGTGGACATGAACGCCATTGCCTTCTTGTTTGATGGGCGTCGTCTTCGTGCTGAGCAGACTCCCGATGAGGTATAAACATTCCATCTAACCAGCCAGTTTTTTTTCCCTTGAAAGTTTCCACCTATTCTAATGGTTTGGGTTATTCTTTGTTACTTCAGCTTGACATGGAGGACGGTGATGAGATCGATGCCATGCTCCATCAGACCGGTGGCTGTGGTGGTGGCGGCAGCCTGACCCTTTCCAGGGTTTAGGGTTTCTTGATGTGTGATAGGACTGGCTAAGGAGTAATCGGCATTAGGATTTGCAAACTTGTTTCTTTTTATCGTGCAGACTTTTTTATTTTATTGTCACCATTGTCGTTAGAGAACTACATGAGGCTAAAAAAATCCTTTTGTCGATTTATGGTCTTGTTCGTTTGATATTGGATCTCAATATCCTATGATACTATTTTCGCTTTAAGTTATTATACAACCTGTTTGTTTAAATCTGTGAGAGGAGTCTAACTCGTAATATCTTTTATCTGTCGAATGATAAAAGCAATTAATAGTGATGATGAAATGGCTCATGTTTTTTTAGAATGGGGGGGGGGGGATTAATAATGTCCACTTAACTAATTTTGTTGAAGCTATTTTATGCACCAGATTTTAAGGCAGACAAATCTTATTGAAGTTTTCAGTATTAGTCAATTGAAATGGAGGACCGGGTTTTACCTTGCACTTCTAAGTATAAAAAGCTCAACTTCCATAACTGCATAATCTAGTTATGGTATCATAGTAGATGCAGCAGACAATCCTCCAAGCCGTAATATGATCAGCGATAGCTGTGTCTTGTAAGGAAAGTTGAAGCATCATCTGACTCTCATTATGTGCATTTGTAATCTAGGTGAAGCCTGCGTACTGCAATTAGAATTACGTCCTCGCAACTAGTACTGATGATGTGGTATTGTGTTTTATGTGCAGGCTTCTATTTCTCACTTCCCC
This sequence comes from Brassica oleracea var. oleracea, assembly GCF_000695525.1. Classification (NCBI taxonomy): domain Eukaryota; kingdom Viridiplantae; phylum Streptophyta; class Magnoliopsida; order Brassicales; family Brassicaceae; genus Brassica; species Brassica oleracea. Next base: position 13,555,634 of record NC_027748.1, read on the forward strand.
ACCTGCAGCAGCATGCCTCTATTGTTGGTCATTTTCTGACATAAACTTGGTAACAGAAGTATTTTACTGGATTTCATTGAACTTTTAAATATACGATCAATTTTTACGATGGATTCTAATGTAATTCTTGTAATTCAAATCAATTTTTTTTAGAGATATGTTAGTTGTGGAATGTGAAAAAAAAATGTCAGCTAACGAAGCGTAACCTGATAAGGAAGGAACAGTGGAATATTTCCTTCACGTTCAACCCTTTAAAAAAAATAGGAGGTCAAACATTTTTCGAGTGCCTCAACTCTTGCAGCTTCATTCAATGGCTGCTTAACAAAATTATGCATGTTATAACAATATCACAGTCCAAAGTACTGTCTGCGTACTCCATTTTCAATTGCTTCATGTACTCGACTCTCTCCTCATCAACCACCAATTTTCATATTCCAAAAACTTCTTGAATAAAGCTGAGAATACAAAGCACAAAGGCGTGAAGTAATAAGAGGCTGTGTATGGTGCACCTTCTTCTTCTTTGGAGGTAAGCTCAAGCTAATGGCTCTCTCAAACAAAGAACTAATCACATCAAATTCTTCCAACCAACATCTTTGTTATACTGAACATAGTTTAGCGCTTGACCCACGTTTTTTCTGCTGCTTCATGTTCTTGTTAGGCATGGCCTTCCTGCTGAGCATTCTCTCATCAGATTGCAGAGATTATCCAATTGTATCATCACTTGACGCTGTCCAAGCGAGATGGTCAATATCTGGTTGCGCCATAAAGAGAAACTAAGCGTTTCAAAGCAATGTAATAAAATCCAGACTTCATAAACGAGAAGATGTGAAGTGACTTACCTCTTCCATTAATGGCGAACCCTTGGCTAATTGGGAATATGAAGATGAGTAGGGGATTTTGTCAAACAGCCATTGCCTATAGCATCTATGTTAATGTCATTGTTACTTAAAATAAATTTATATATATTTTTTATGTATAATTAAAAACGAATTTATATTTATAATATCATATTTTCTATAAAAATTAATTCTTGTACATTGTGTTGTTATCTTAATGAATATATATGCATATATATATATATTTTAATTGTATAATTAAAAAGGAATTTTATATTAATAATATCATATTTTAAAAAATAAGATAATTCTTATATATTGTGTTGTTATCTTGAAATAATATTTTTTGTTATAAATTTTTTAAACTAAAATATATAACAATTTATAATAAAATATTAATCAAGTAAAAATATTTGCATAAATATATGTTCTAAAACATTTTAAATATTTGAGTGTTTTAAATGAAAAAAAAATAATTAAATATAAATAATTTGATGTTTGATTTAATTTTTTTAAAGACATAAACAATAACTTATCGTACTGGTTTGGTTTAAACTAATAAATATCTATAAGAAAATTATACCCACTGTTGAACTATAAAAGTTGTACTCTTCAAATTCTTGGAAGTAGCATCCATATTGAAAAGCAATATTTTGCCTATTAGATCGTTCAGAGTATTTGGCAAAACTGAGTCACCATCCTCAGATTTTTAATAATAATCAGAATCTATGTTGAATTTTGTTTTCAGTATATATATATTAACAAAGACAATAACACAATCATTATACCTCAGCCACTTCTTCAGCTAATTCATCTGCTGTCTTATGAAGAAAAGGATAAGCTATATTGTCAAAAATAAGAAACCTAGTTTCTTCAGTGGAATCAATTGAAAATAATATATAAAGTAAATAATATAATTATAAAATTAAACTTAAAATGATGATGACTAACTTTACTTGGCTAGAACTTCGATTACATTCCAATTACATAGTAGACAATCAAACATGACTGGGCCCTTATACCATCTTGGATTGGTGAACCATCTTTTCGCAAACAGCACACAGGACATAATACCATCTTGGATTAGTTTCCACCTACTTAACAGTTGCAGTGGTGACATACTTTCCAATCTATAAACAAATATATATACACACACATTTCAGCTACAAAGTCTAAAGTCAAGTAAAATATATATATATACAAATTCCTCTTCAATAAAAAAATTATATTTTAGAAACATAGCATATTGTTTAACATTTAAGTACCTCATTAGTTTTTTTAAACAGATTTTTAAGTACCTCATTAGTTATTAACAAACATTTAACAAACAGCGGACGGCTGAACTCCGGCTTCAAATCCACAAGCGAAAATCCCTAGCACTGCCGCATATTGCAGGAGGAAGAGCTCCAAGTTTGAGGAACAAGAGCTTTTGGTATGTTTTCTCATTATCTAGTTTTTGACTTGGAGAAGGAGAATTTACTCGCTTTTCAGAATTTGGCTTTAAAGAACACATTTAAAGAAAGTCAACAATCCAGACAAGAAGTGTAAGATTTTGTTTAGGGCTATTTTACGTATAAAAGTACATCATACTCCAGTAAAACTAGATTCCAATAAAATCTCATAGAAATTGAATAACAGGTGATTTGGATTCTTTCTAAGATTTTGTTTAGGGCTATTTTACTTATAAAAGTACATCATACTCCATTAAAACTAGATTCCAATCCAATCTCTTGGAAATTGAATAACAAGTGATTTGGATTTTAAGATGTGAATTCCTTTAATTTCCATTGAATTGACTAGTTCAATAACACTCCTTTAGTCTTGTTTTTTTGTTTAAAAAAAAGGATACATTGAATTCCACTAAAATTCACCAAAGTACTTGAATCCAATAACACTAGATTTAGCTCTGAATTTAAATTACATTCAATTTCTATTAAAGTACCTTGGAATCAAGTATTGGAATCTAATGGATTGATGAATCCACTATGATGCACTTAAAGATTTTGTTGTAATTCAGTGTCATGTATTTCTGCTGTGAAATTTTTGAGGCAGTTAAGATCTTGAATTTTTCTTCTATTAATGCGACAAAGGCTTTTTCATATCGTCATCAATTTATTAACGTTATCTCTTCGTATTATGATCTGCAAAACCTTTCACAAAATAAGTCCTTTTGTGCATGTCTTTGGATTAAATCAAATCAAACTAATGGCTAACACAACTGAATCAAACTGGGACTTGGGCCTCCCTGTAATCAAATTGAGCTTTCTTGCGAAGCAAGGAATAAGTTGTGCATTAACTCTTTTTTTCTTGAACAAAGTTGTACATTAACTCTATTTTTTACAACTGATGCCAAAAGAAACAACAGAGGAAGAAGACATATACAACCGTCCACGAGACCACGACTACAAAATATTCGAATTTATTAAATAATAATCACCAGAAGGAGAACATATGCATCATCCAAAACATAAACTTACAACCAGAAAAGGAGCCAGCAAGTCTAGGGCACAACACCCATAACCATCATAAGAAAACACCAACAAGTTTCAAATGCAACTGCCAAGAGAGTTTGCTTATTTATGCATATTATACAAAGACTAATTATACATAAAAACCACACTGCCACCGTTGTTCACTGAAGAACAAGGCACTCAGAGGCAGTCCCGTTGGTGATAGGACCTCCATGGGTTCGGTTGCTTTTCTGGTTAACACTGCCACTAGGGTTGTCCTGTCCAATTACGGTTCCTTCAAGCTCCTCCCCTTGGTAACTACAACCTATGGCTTCAAAGATGAGAGCATTAACCTCCTTAAACCTTTCCTCTGACAGAGAAGCTTCTGCTAGGAGCCTCCATGCGTTCTCCTCCGAAGCTCCTTCGTAATCCTCTTTCCTCTTGAGCACCATGTGACCACTTATCTCCCACACAGCTGGGTTCACTTGCGTCTCCAACACCTCCGGGCTTACTTCACCTAGAGCCTGCTTCTCTGCGTAACACTGCAATTTAAACATTCAAACTGTTATTTACTTTCATTAGATGGATTCAAAACCAAAGTGATCCAACTGTTTGCAAATTCAAAGTGATACCTGTGGCATCAGGAAGATCTGCCTTCCACAATCAGCGATGAGTATGTTGAAAGGAATGTTGTTGTTCTGGAGACAAACGCAGGCGTCTGATACAGTATCAGATAGGTCTTGCATAGAACTTCCACCTTCAAAGAGAAGACTTCTCACAGGGTAACTCAGAAGCTCTGAGATTTTCACACCACTAGCAGTAGTAACCATCTTCTTGGAAGGAGCTTTCTCTAATGGGAAAGGCATGGCCAAGTAATATGCCTGTTTCCAAGATAATCACCACCAAACCAATCAGACAAAACTCATCTGAGAAAAGTTGGCGGAAAACATAAACTAAAGAACCAAACTCCAATGGGAAAAGCATGGCCATATACCTGAAAGTGAAGATGGTTGATAGTGGCAAAAGCACCCAAGCTGTTGTAACCGAGTCTGAAGTAAGGATTAGCAGCTTCGGCAGCCATGTGAAGTGCAAGCAAAAGGCTTTTGTGATCGATCCTCTGAGGCAAGCAGTCAAGAACACGAGGAATCAGCAGCACGTGACCATACTCGATTGGACTAACCTGTTAAAAAGGCAATAAAGAATTAATCTTTTGCTAGATAACAAGTATTATCGAGAAAAATAAGTCAGTCTCTGCAAAAATTCTTTACATTGATGGCAACAACACTGGGAGAATTCTCAGCGTCAAGAGGCATGCACGGGAAGAACTGAACTTCACTATCTTCACCAGCTTCAAACTGGAAGAGCAGCTCTTCCTGGCCAACTTTAGTGAAGTTGAACTTGTTGCCATCAAAAGACTGCAAAACCTTGTCTACACGGAACTCGGTAGGCCTCTTCTTCAGGTGACGACCCTCGTTTAGCTGAGCAACGAAACCATACTTCCCTGGGATCACCTAAAACAACCAGAGAGACAATCTTAAAAACAATACGAAACCCATCTTGGATTCCTCAGAAGCCAACAAACATCACAAGATTGCCTTGAGAGAATAACCATAAAGTTAAGAAAGACAATTACTTTGGTCTCGCAGGCAGTGACATCGTAGCGAAAGAGTCCTCTTTGGAACCTATCCTCCCACTGAAACAAGAAGAAGTGATATTATAATGATTAGCCTCACTCAAACCACATAAATCTACAAACCAAACACCAAGGGACTCATGTTGTTTATGCTCTACCTCTCCGAGGACGAGGGACTCAAGAAAAGCCACCGGCTTCTCTCCGGCGCCAGATTTATCCAGCTTCTTGCAGGCGTACAACGGAAGCCTTGCCCCTGAACAAACCCTCGTCAAAAAAGATGAATTAAAAACAGGAAACTTTTACCAAAAAGCAACAATTTAGCTTCAAAGCATACCGTTAATGCAACAAGCACCGAGGCAGTTCCGTCCACAGCCGACGGATTCATCAGAAGCCTCATCCTTCTGGTAATTAGACACAACAGTCGGAACCCTCTTGATCTTCAACATTCTCACAAAGAAAGAAAGACTTCCCCCACACGAAAGAGCGACTCAACAGCAAAAAAGGAAATAAACAAAAGTTTATTGAAACCTAAACCCTAAAACCTAATGGAAAAGGAAAGAGATGATTTTGGAACCGCCTCCGGCTAAAAAGAGGAGATCAGAAGGGCTGCCGCCTTCAGACGGCAGAGCTCCACGTCCTCCGTGCGGCAAAGGATTAGTCTCGATTAAACAACCCTTGCGTACAAGATGGACATGAAAGCTAACACCCGTTGATATCCCGTGTATAGCCGTGATTGCCGAAGATCAAACGCCAGAGAGAAGATGACAGGAGAGAACGAACCCGACCCTCAAAACAGCTGAATCTACGGAGAGATGGAATGTAAAACTCGAAAAGGAGAGATCTTTCGATGTGGGTTTTCAATCTTAGAGAGATTAGCTTCTTTCTTTCGGGGTTTGGGGGTATTTTGCTGATAATATGTTTCGGGGAGATTGAATGGCTTTAAATAGATAAGGAGATGAGTGAACCATAGACGAGAGACGTCACAATTTTTTTTTATTTTTTTATATCAACTTTTTGTGTGGTTGTGATCCGGACGTCACGTGTCTTATTAGGTCTTTTCTTGGTGAGTTTCCTTTTTTTTCTTAACTCAATTTATATTCCAAATATTTTGTCAAATTGTAAAAAAAAAAATAGTTCCAAAATATGATACATTTAGTTGACGAAAAAAAAATGATACATTTATGATCATTTTTAATATATATTACTACATATTAAAACATTAACATTAGTAATATAAAACAAAAGAATATAAAATTATAAATTAACTAATTTGTTGTAGTTAAACTTAAAACTAGTTGATGTCAAAAAAAAAAAAAAAAAAACTAGTTTAATGTAAAAACATAAAAACCCTTCATTACGTGATCCAATTTTTACAGCAAAAATTTAGTTAAGTCGGCTAAAAATACGAGATTAATAAGTATGCTTTATTATCAGTTGTAGGCATGGACGTTCAGGTCCGGATCGGCTATTTCAGATTTTCGGCTTTTTTTATTTACACTACTAGATATTATTCTAATATTTTATTAGTATGGATCGGGTTCGGATAATAACATTTCGGATTCAGTTTAAATTTGTATTGCATCCTAAAACCCATAAAATAACCATATAATTTTCGGATTCAGATATATCGGTTCTGTTCGGATATATCCGAAGTAAAATAAAATAAAACAAAACATAAAGAAAAATACTTAAATTGAATAGAAATTAATCTAACACAAATTGTATCGATAAAATAATAATAAAATATTAAATCAAACATGAAAACAAATATCATTTGTAAATAATATACATTACCTTATAGAAAGAGTAGACTTGTTATTTCAACGAGCAAATTAATGAAATAATTATTTATAACTAATTGAGTATTTAAGATATTTATCTAAATTTTAATATTTATTTTATATATCATATCAAGATAAACATTAAATTGATTATTTAAAATACCTATATTTATTTTAATTGTTGTAGTGACTATTAATTTCAGATTTTTCGGGTTTGGTTAATAAAACTTCGGGTTCCAATATGCTTCATGCCATCCTATAAGATTTTTTTCAAGTATTTTTTACATCGAATCGGATAACAGATCGGGTTTTCTGGTTTTGATTTTGGGTTCCAAATTTTGTGCCTAATAAGTTGAATTGATAATATTTTTTTATAACCGTGGAAATCCCAAAAATTTTAAAGTTCCGAAAACTAATCACACGAGTCCTTGCATCTAGATATACAACTAATACATAAATATGGTATGGCTAGGTGGGCAAGGTGAATCGAACCAGAACGGAAACTCCTATTAGAGCCCTTTTACCGCTAGACCCAGACAACTCGGTTGACGTGACAATGTTTGATCTACATTAATCTTACAACGCGAAAACATGACTTATTCGAATCAATGAACTCTGACAAATATCTTCAAAAGAGGAACTCTGACAAATAAAGATCACATATGTGAAAATTTAACAACTTGACTATATACATTTCCTAACCGTTAAAAGAAATGTTTTTTTTTTTTGCTAAAAAGAATTGCTATAAATACTTATCAATAATAAGTTATAGAACATTTAAACAAACAAAAACTCATAGAACTTTATTTATTTTTTGTTTGAACATATAAAGATGCTGTTATGTTATGTTGTTTTTATATAAAATTACATTTAGATTTTATATGGTCATGCTTTTTTCGTCGGACGTTGTGTGGTCGTAGCAGCTACTGCAAGGCTCAGCATGGGGTCGATATTTTGCGAACCATATCTTTTTGGAAGTTTTCGTTTACGTCATACAAAGTTACAAAATGAACAATAAAAGATGGGAAAAACATAAATGAAGATTCGGTGTCTAAGGGAAGGAAATAGCTCTTGAACCACATAATTTTGGTACGTGGTCCATTACTTGTCTGACAATCTCTACCATTTGGTACGCTCACCTTACTTTACCATTACCCAAATCGCTTCAGTGCAGGATCTAGATAATCATCCATATGTGTACAAACAGCGACACGTTACTATAAAGTAATAATAGTCTCAGTTACGCAAATAAACTTGATTACACATCCTGAGAATTAAGCTTCCAGGGATTAGGTTTGCTTTTCTTCATTGGTTTACTAACAGTTATTAGTGCAGAGTAAAATTAGAAACCGTGGCAAAACTAGAAAACAGATAAACATTTGAGAATAGCAGGAAGAAAAAACTAAGGTTAGTTAGTGAATAGTGATGACAAAACAAACTAATATAGCATTCAAATGAAAATAGGTTCAATTGAAGGTTATGCAAATTTATGCATAGGTTAGTTAGTCATGACAAAAAATTACTAAATCAATCACGAAACTAGGTTCAATATGTTGATTTGGTTGATAACAATGTGTTGATTTCTATAAAGTAACTTGTGAATACACATTATTTTAACCACAAATGAATAAAATATACATAATCTTACAAGAACAAGTATTCTGAGCAATGTAGTAGCTAAGTTGTTTTTTTGGGATAATCTCTTGGTCCGAAAATGGTAGAACCTACCCTCACATTGGTGCTTCCCATCTCAATCTGCAGTTCCATAAGTTAAAAAACAAAAACAAAAACAGTCAAAGATCATCTTCCACATTTAAAGTTACTTGGAAGATCATGAAAGTAAAAAGAACACATTCAAAATGATTCTACGTCAGCTTGGCTGCATCTCTGGGTGGGTTTTATAAGAGATACAAAGATATTACCGCTTGTTCGAAGTCACCAGACATGCCCATAGACAGTTCAAATTGATCCTCAGACATTCCAAGTGCCTTGCAGACCTCAGCTCGACAGTTTGTAAGTGTCTGGTCCAGATTATGGGGAGAAAAGAACAAAACTTTTGTAAGCAAATTAGTCCAGAAAAACCAAGAAGTTTGTATGTTGTGGTATTTGAACAAGAGCCTTATCTGAAACTGAAAGAAGCATTCAACAGAGTGGATGAAGTAACATACCCTGAAGTTCTCTGGAGTAGAAGTATAGTCAGGCATCCCAATAGTCATTAAACCAGAGAACACCAGATTCGGACATTGCATATTCACATGTCTTGCTAACTCCACAACACTAGAAGGCTCTACCCCAGATTTAGCTGCATCGATTTTCAGGAACAAAGAGTTAGCCACTGTATGAAGCTGGAGAAAAGAAATCAACTTTACAGGAATGAAAGCTCGGTGGGTAATAAAAAAATACTCACAAGCTTCTCCACTTGTGTTCACTTGGACCAAAACCTTAAGTGGGTGTCTCCCAAGACTTGAAACAGCTCGATCAAGATGATTTGCTACCTGTAGACAATTTGCACCAGAATAACACCCAACGAAAAAACATCTTTAGTGAACCGAACTGGTGCATCTTATAAGCCACATTTGTCAACGTTCCAACCAAAGTAGTTGCACACAGAACACGTAACAAAACTCGAGTAACTTGAAGAATCTAATCATACAATACAAGAGAGATATCAGGGAATGTAAGATTACCTTTTGTCCATCGACACCATGAACCATTGCCAAGTTTGGGACTCCAGCTGCAAACAGTTGATTAAAAGACTCTCACTTTCACTTAACTCCTGAATAAATGGGGACTCGAATTACAAAATTTGGAGCTTCGTTATTCAAGATGGGGAAATTTAAAGCCAGACCTAGTAAAGTTTTGGCCTTGTTGCTCTGTAGATGTCCCACGAAATGCCACTCTATATCTTCCGGAAGCTGAGCAATCAAAGTGAAACGAGAACGAGCTCTATTAGATTCAACAAAACTGCGAACTCGTCGAGGATTAGAGAGAGAGAGAGAGAGAGAGAGAGAGAGGGGGAACCTGTGGAGCTTTGTCGATGAATTCTTGAACGTAATTCTCGCCGAAGCAGCGGTGGCCGGCGTCGTAGATTTGGCGGATAAGTGCGACGGGTTTAGTCTTGGAGACGGCGACGACTCTTACCCGCTCCGGATCTCTTCCTACGCGCTCCGCCGCCTTACGAGCCCTGAGAATGACGGAGCGTAGCGCGGTTGCGGCGGTTGCCTCCACCGCAGGAGCTGCCATCGCCAATCGCTAGGGGTGTTTTCGGGAATCCTCGAATAATTGACCGGTCACACTTATTTCTCACTTGGTTTGGTAACGAACTACATGACGTTTTGAATAATTATTTTATTTTTATTGGTATTTGAATGGTTTATAAAAGCATGATTATTGAGAGGTTTCTAAGGTGAGCATCCGTCTTTTAACTTTTAACTAAAAAATTAAAAATTGGCTCTTAAATAAGAGTTTTAAAAAACGGTTCTTAACTTTTTTAGTTAAAAATTAAAAAACAGATTCTTATATTCCGCTAAGAACACCACTCTAAAAACCTCCAATAATCATGTTCTAATGTTTTTAGGTGGCTCTGTATTGCCAGCTCTAAGGGGTGGCAAACATGGCATATGCCATAGGTCCATCTTAAAATTAACTAAATTTAATGATAAAAATGGTCCATATTTATGTTTGTTTCTTACAAAAAGGATCTAAAATATCATGCTTAACCAATTATAATATATAAAAAAAATTTGTCCAAGGGTCCAATATAGTTTTAAGCCGGCACATGTGTTACTTTATTCATTCAATATGTTTTTGTGTTTATTTTCACAAACTTCGAAATATTATACTATTATTCTATGTTCAGTTGTGAAATTGATAACCCGACCGAGTACCGGAGTCTAGCTGGTGTCTTACAGTATCTCACCTTCACAAGGCATGATATCATTTATGGAGTTCAGCAGGTATACTTTTTCATGCATGCCCCCACGATGCAACATATGCATGCACTCAAGTGGATAATATGTTATGTTCAAGGAACTCTGACCCTCAGATTACAACTATTTCGTTCTTCTCTCAACGAGTTGGTGGCTTACTCTCATGTTGATTGGGCAGGCTGTTCGGAAGCTTGTTATTCTACGTCACTACGACAGGGTTTTGTCTCTACCTAGGTGAAAACATCATTTCTTGGTCTTCAAAACGCAACCTACAGTGTTTCGGTCAAGCGCAGAGGCTGAATACAAAAATATAGCGAATGCAGTTGCAGAAATTTGTTGGATACGCAATCCTTCTACTTGAACTACAGTGTCCCAGGCCACCATTGTGTACTGTGACAACACAAGCTCGGTTTACATGTCCAACAACCCAGTTCAGCATCAACATACAAAGCATATAGAGATTGACATTCATTTTAGACAGAAGATCGCCATGGGTCAAGTTAAAGTGTTGCACGTACCCTCCTCTTTACAGTACACAGATATTTTTACAAATAGCTTGCCAACTACATTGTTGAAAGACTTTCAAGGCAACCTAACCGTCAAATCAGTCGACTGCGGGAGAGTGAAAGAATATGGATTATTCCTCTTTCATATTCGAGATTTTGTTGTTAAGATTTACATGCCATATTCTTAGGGAAGTTGTACCAGGATCACTTGTATATATTGTAAACGTTACTCTGTAAATAAAGGGAATATAACTTCTTTTATGAAGCAAGCACAATGAAACAACCTAGATGACCTGCGGTCCGAATCCGGTGCCGCATTAGGTTGAGCTCCGAACCTGCAGAGACGAGATCTCTACTCCTAGAGCTATGGAAACTAAGTTTTCAGTATAGCGAATCCACTTCCTTTTGCCAAACTAAAAACCATGCGATTTATATCTTTAGCTCATTAGTAAGAATATCTTACATCTCTAAAAGACTTTACCATTCAGATTCATATAAATGTCGTTTAAGTTTGTCAAACTACATAACTCATGTGTATAAATTATTTTGTTACTTGAAGAGGATGTTCCTCGAGATCGTTTCTTTTTTATTCCTCCAAAACATAATGGGCTTCAGTATTGCACTCACCACTTATGTTCTTCAATTAACTGGACGCAACATCCAATATATATTTTAAATACATGTTCACGTTATCATAAATAGACCCTTTTAATTAGCTTTAGTTTCTTTGTTAGTACTTAATTAGTAGAATACGCCACCACCCGATGGATCGATCACGCGTAGTTACAGAGACCGTAGACGCATAACTCGTCCTGCTCACACGAATGGTTACATTGTCCACAGTGGCGTTTGTCGTAACTCAAGTAAACGCATTGGCCTTGACAACACGTCTGTGAGAACTTGCACTTGTTCTTACACGCGCCACAGTTCTTGTCGTCACTGGCCACGTCAATGCATTTGTTGTTGCAGCACGTCACCGTCGAGTTGCTTCCTCCCCCTCCGTAGAGGCTACATATCTCAGGATCCTTGTTGCAATGGTCCGCCGCGCTAGGGCTTCGCTCGCCTACTTCCTTCTGAGCCAAGAACCTGCTCGGCCTTGTAGTTTGCGTTCTCGGTGCATCAAAGCTCGTGCGTTCCACGGTGGTGGTGGTTCTGGTGGTGATGACTGCGATTGTGATTGCGGTTGTTATTGCGATGGTCACAAGTAGCTTTACGAGGGCCATTTTCTTTTGGATCTTGTTTTGGTTTGTGTGTGGGAAAGAGAGATAGAGGGAGAGTGATCGTTGGGAACTTGGGATTGGTAAGGAAAGTATTAGGTGGGCTTAGGGTTTTATAGTTGTCATCGAGTAGAGTTGACGCTGGAAATGCGGTGAAAAACAAGTGATTAGATATGTATTTTGCTTTTGGGGTTATAAATATTTTATGATTATATAGTCATTAAAGAAAAACAGTTCTATGCATTTAGACCAGAACTAAAATGGATTTTACCGCAAGAGATGATTAAAGTCTGAAGAATACGAAAAAAATATAGTTCATATGGATTCATCCCCC
>NC_027748.1:13568541-13585748 GCF_000695525.1 Brassica oleracea var. oleracea
CCCCATAGGCTGACCTAAGGCAAGTCAAGCGAGTTGAACGGAGAAGCAAAGGCGTACATTCTTTTAATCAGCTTATTTTAATATCGGTTTATTATTGGTCGTGAGAATTAAGAAACATTGATTTACATTTCTAATATAGGCAAAATTATACGACAAGGTAGCTGTAACTTGTGTATTAAAACTCGTACCTCTTTATAATCTACAAACGGTAAAGATGCATGTTCATTGAAGATATAAAACTAATAGAAAATGTTACGGCTTGTAACTTTTTGTACACGTACAAACAACGATTCATTTTTATGATAATTCCCATACTTATAAAAAAAAAAACAATTCTTTCGAATAGCCATTTTTAAGTTTTTGTCACAAAAATAACCCTAAAAAATGACCAAATTAGCTCCTTTTTATTTTGAAAATTTTAGTTTTAATTTTTAATTTTTAAAATTTAAAACTCTATACCCAAAACTCTACTCCTTAACTCTAAACTCTAAGTCTATATTAGTTAACGATGGGGGTAAAAATACATTTTTAATCTTTAATAAAACTTATTTTGGTCATTTTATTCATTGTGAGCTATTTTTGTGACAAAAAATTAAAAAAAAACTATGCCAAAGAATTTTTCAAAAAATAAATATATAGAAAATGTCACTGATGCATGCAATTTCACATTAAGGGCATCATTAACTCCGATCTCTTAGCCGGAGTTTTTAAGTTATGATTTGATTATTTTTTTTTACACTTTTCAGCTAAGTGACGGCTCTTATATCTCTTATTTAAGAGACGATGCTTAATTTTTTTAGTTAAAATCTAAGAAAATCTAAGAACCGTCTATTACCCGAAGCTAAAACCTCCTGTTAAGAGACTGAGGATAACGATGATCTACGTATTTGAGAAGATTCGACGAGAAGAAGTTAACATAGGTACCCTCTTCTTGACACGACATGGTTGTTAGCTTTTGACTCATTTTCACGTTTTTGTATTGCCATTCACCTCCTATAGGTCGTGTATACGTCGAGTAATGTATAACCTAGACAACAAGAATACTACTTAAAGCTGTTCTGATTAATTATCAATTTAGTTGGTTAGAAAACGAAACTTAATATATAACTCATATATAACCAAGATTGCTCATAACAGACTTGAACAAACAAGTACTGGATCTTTACTTTCTTGATCCAAGTGATTTATCAAAAGTAAGTACAAAAAAACACTATGACTAGTAAATTTTCAATAATCTTTGTTTAGAACATTTAACATTGTACAAAAGATATATTTAACTATTAGTTTATAAATTATGTTTATTAATATAATTTACTACGATTTCTCGTACGTCTAAATTTCCGAATTGAACATTCTAAATGCCGAAAGTACAAAAGGTCAAGGGGCCAATTATTTTTATCGCATTTGTTACTCTTCAACTTTACGATATAAAGTCAACATTTAATATTCTACTGGCTGCACATTGACCTCTGCAGATTATAACGTGTGTCTGCATATTTTATTTTCATGTTAAGTATGAAACCACATGATTTACGGTCTTGTCAACAACAAAGTTGAACAACAAATGGCATTGTTCATGTAAAAGATAAGATAGAATTGGGCTTAGGTTTAGAAATCAATCTTATAAATATAAATTGGTTCTGCCACCAATTTGTACAATTGAGGTATCAATATGGGGCCTTCATCTAAACATGTAACAAAAAAGACTTATGGTTGTTGCCTTGTTGGAAATAACAATGTTCCCCAGAAAATTTAACTGAATATTTTGTGTTCATCTAGTAGTATACTAGTATCTAACAGAATTAACAAAAAGTCTGCATTGTTGCTGAAACAGGTTTTTTACACATATGATACAATATACCTTGGACCAAGGTCCTTGCTACATAACAGGAAAGTTATAGTAAGGCCTACGGAGTAGCTAGTATGATGTAATGATCTAAGACCATACAAAATTCAATAGTTTGTTCTTCATGTATGCCTCTATGCTTCATAGACTTACTGAGATGATGTAATGATATAAGATCATACAAAATTCAGTTGGTAGAAGTCGCCTTCACTACAAACCGTTACCTAAGTAGAAACAAATATAAACTCCCTATCTTCAAAAGTTCCTTCCTTTCTGATTCTCTCTCTCTCTAACCCCATCTCTCTCTAAAACCTCCACAAAACAATTCAAATTTTTCTTCGGGCCGGCTCTTGCCGGTGCCGGAGACATTCACTCTCCTCCCTTTCTTTTTTCTCTTTGCCTTTCTCCTCATCTTCTTCGTCCTCTTTGACATGCAAGCTGTTACTGAGTTGTTTGGTGTCTCACCGGAAAACTTCAAGTCGGAGGTGTCGTCTACCGGGAGCGGCGAGTCTAGGGTGTGGTGAATGCAAATAAGGTCATCATTTAGGGTGAAGTGCAAGGCAGAGCTGATTTTCTCTTTTTGTAGATTTCTAGAAAACCCTTCACGGCGGCGGCGCGTTGCTCAGTGGGTTCTCTGGTTTGGCCTCTACTTTCTGGTGAGACGGTGTCCCCAACGGAGGAATTGGCGGTGGAAAATGCTATTGACCTTTGGTTCTCGTAGTAAGGCGTGTCACAGAGGCCTCGTTCCGCCGGACTTGTCAACTGATGGATGAAGTCTGTTTCAGGTACATGGTGGTGCTCTACTTCCCAGCACTGGAGGCGGTTTCTCTAGCATCTTCAGTAGCATGGACCCACGGCATTGGAAGCTTTGATAGATGTTTTGGCAACATTTTTGCTAGACGTTGAGCCCGTATTTTCTCAGCACTGGACTTGCTTCCGTCTTTCTTTTTGAATTATACACAGTTTCCCCAAAGGCTTCCTAGGCCCAAGAGACTAATCTGTGTCGCCGGCGATGCCCAAATGTTAATTCCCCGGTGGCCGGGATTCGAACTCGTGATGGCGGGCACCTCAGCTGAGGTTCCTTTACCACCAGACCACGAGGCCCGGTTTGCTTCCGTCTTTCAGGCTATGAAGTAAGGTGTTTGAGCACGACAACGACGACCATGCACGAACTTGCACCGTATTACAAAGAGGGTGCATATGAGGTATGTTTCCTTGTTATTAGTGTCTCAAATACAGATTTGTTTAGATATTTTTTACCATTAAACTATTCTTCCTTTGGGTTTTCAGATTAGCTTCTTAAACATAACTGGATTTCGCGATTTTCCTCTAGGGGATTTGTCGATGATACATGTACTAAGATTAGTTGTTATTTTTTTTTCTCATTAGAGTTTTAAGTATTACTTCTGTAGTTATGTATTTTCTGATTTAAAACCTTTTAACATCCTTTATAGGTTTTGAGGTACACATCAGAGTACGTCTTTGTACCACTAACCGTTGGAGGTGGTATTAGAGATTTTACAGATGCTACCGGCAGGTACATGTTAAGATTTTTTGTTTCAGCCTATTTCTTTTGGACATGTTCTCCATACAGGTGAACTCTGTTTCAGGTAAGTGGTGGTGCTCTACTTCCCAGCACTGGAGGCGGCTTCTCTAGCATCTTTAGTAGCATGAACCCACGGCATTGGAAGCTTTGATAGCTGTTTTGGCTACGTTTTTGCTAGTCGTTGAGCCCGTCTTTTCTCAGCACGGACTTGCTTCCGTCTTTCAGGCTATGAAGTAAGGTGTTTGAGCACCGCAACAACGACCATGTCCGGACTTGCACCGTTTCGGTGAAGATGTTTTGGTCCAAGAGCTGAACTTGTACTCTTTAGTGACTAAAGCTGGAGCTTAAATGTATAATCTTGATTTGGTCTAGTTAGTTTGTGTCTTAATGCTTTCACCTGGTGTGGTCAAATATAGGTGGTTTACGAGGCAACTGATCTTCCCGGATCGTGGGGTGAGTTTGTAGTCATCAGGTAAATTAAAATTACAACAAAATAGAAGATTAGGCAGCGCATGATCCATCTATGTGTTATTATTAGGTGATACTAGATCATTTTGTTGGTAAGTGTGGTTGAATCTCTTGTAGTTGCAAATCATGTATTGGCCTCATAAGTTGAAGTTGAGAAAAAAGTATATATAAGCCATCGAGCTTTGCTTCATAAGGTCTTTTTTTTTAAACTGCTTCATAAGGTTATTTTAAAATGAAGTCAAATCCATGTATAACCTTTTTTTCCTGTAAAAGAAATCCCATGTATAACTACTTCCCCTAACAAAACTAATCAGTACGCAATACACGTTGTCTTCTCAACTCTTATAAATATGTTCATCTTTAGTTTTCTATATACACGCTTAATCTTGCGGTTAAAAATATACATATCCCAGTCTGGCACACCTTTGTCCAGAATCACATGCATGAATCCGCGTTTCCCATCCAAAACTTACAAAACTATATTATACTAAAATTTAATAACCGAAAAAATGTAAACTCTGAACTCACAACTGTATTCTCGGAGCAAAAGCAAACCCAAATAAATTGTCACAGCTTGCATTCTAATTAAAGACATTATCATCTTCATTCACATTTTAGATTCGACCACACAGTTTTCTTCTTTACAGCCCATTAAACAAATAAATAATAATTAATTTTAAACTTTGATGCGTTAATAAATCTTTTTAAGTAAGTGTGGCTTAATCTCCTTACCACGTTAAAATGGTCTGTACTTGATTTGCTCCACGCGCTTCCGTCACGTGATTTAAAACTCATGGCGGAGGATCGAAGTAACGGCGCCGTCCACTCTGTCTTCATGCCGTCGAAGCTGTCTTTACACATTCCCCTCAGGCCACGTAGCTCGTTTCACTCTCTCTCGTTATTATATTGCCCACACATATAATGCTACCAGAATCTGTACGTTACTATATGTGAGGATAGTGTGTTAAATGCAACAATTAACTCAAAATAAACTCTGCAATTAAGTAACATTATCAATAACTTAATGCTAATGAACATGCAGCTGTTGGCAGCTGTTCTTCAATCACAGGATGATATTGCATTGAACGCAATACCATGCTGATTTTTTTTTTTTTTTTGTAACTTGGCTTAATACCATGCTGATTTGGGATATTATACACTACATTTAAACTACTTTCTCCCTTCCTAAAAGATTACCTTTCTTATAAAAGATTATTATGCATATTAAAAATATAATAACTATTTACAATGATTTTATTATTTATTTTTACTATATATTTTTCAATATACATTTAATCAAATCATATGTAAAACTTCTTAATATCAATCAATGAAAGTACTTTAAAAATCTAGAAAATCTACATTTGTGAAAAAAAGAAAAAAAAACTATAAATTATAGTAACTTTTAACAATTGAGAAAATATATAATAAGGAATAAAAAAGATCTACATCATATGCTTAAATTTTTATTTGTTTCCTTTTATAATAAAAGTATGGTTATCCTTGGTATGAATCATGCTAAATATACTCAAAACGCATATTAAGTGACGTCTGTATGTCATCATAATATTCAGGCATCTTGAGTTTCGAAACTGCTATAACACAGAACACAAATAGTAATCTAAACATAAATAAATATTATTTTGATGACAGAAAAAAAAAACATAAATAAAGTGAAAGATAAGCTTAAAGTAGTGACTCTTAATTGGACAAAAAGAAATCAAGAAAAAAAATGTATAAAGAATGTCGTCTCCGAGTTTGAACCAAAACCCATGCCAAAGTCACATACACACACTTCAACTTACCCATAACACATACACACATAAATGAATTTGTATACTACTATATAATAAGCTTCTTATGAGCCATTTGCTTAAAACAATTCAAAACCTCTAAAGATCATTTCTCCAAACTCGCTAACCTCATACCTACTGTTTTTTTTCATTTCCTCTGTTACCAATGGATATTATTACTTGGACAAGAGGACCAATCATCGGTCGAGGCTCCACAGCCACCGTCTCAATAGCAGTTTCAAACTCCGGTGAGATGTTCGCCGTCAAATCAGCCGATTTCTCTTCTTCAGCGTTCTTGCAGAACGAGCAATCGATTTTGTCTACATTGAGCTCTCCACACATAGTCAAGTACATAGGCTCTGATGTAACACCGGAGAAGGAAGGATTGGCTTACAATCTCCTGATGGAGTACGTTTCCGGCGGGAGTCTTCACGATTTAATCAAAAACTCCGGCGGGAAGTTGCCGGAGCCGGCGATCAGATCATACACGCGTCAGATTCTCAGGGGTCTGAGTTATCTCCACGAGAGAGGGATTGTTCACTGCGACTTGAAGAGCCAGAACGTGCTGGTCGAAGAAAACGGCGTCGTATGTAAAATCGCTGATATGGGTTGTGCTAAACCGGTTTTAAAGTCTGGATTTTCCGGTACACCGGCGTTTATGGCGCCAGAGGTTGCTCGCGGCGAAGAACAGAGGTTTCCAGCCGACGTGTGGGCGTTAGGGTGTACGGTGATCGAGATGATGACCGGGGCAAGCCCTTGGCCGGAGCTAAACGACGTCGTTGCTGCAATGTATAAGATTGGATACTCCGGCGAGTCGCCGGAGATTCCTGAGTGGATATCGGAGAAAGGTAAGGACTTTCTGATGAGTTGTTTGGAGAATGATCCGAAACAGAGATGGACGGTGGAAGGGTTGCTTAAACACCCTTTCCTCGACGAAGACGAAGACGTAGAATCTCATCTGCAGAGTTCGTCTTCTCCGAGCACTGTGTTGGATCAACGGTTTTGGAACTCATGCGAAGCTTCGGAAAGTCGCTCGCTTTCGATGGATCACGAATACCCTTTTGCTGGTTACTCGGGTGCTTGGGATTCACCGGCTGATCGGATCGAGCAACTCGCCGGAGATGAGTTTTCAAGCGTTCCGGATTGGGATACGGTAGCTGACGGCGAGTGGATTCAAGTGAGAGGCGACGTTCTTCAAGACGCGGTATGCGTCGAGGAAACGTCGTCGTCTTCGCAAGAGATTGAAGTAGTTGACGAATGGATATCGGATCAAGACAGCTTGTTCTCGGAATATTCTCTTGACGGCGTCATTACCAGTTTTTACTATAATGTTTCTATTCAAAGAAATGTTATTGTATTTTATTATTATCGTGTTGGAGATCAAAATGTACCAATAAAGAAAATGTTTCGTTATACCAATGAGAATAAGAAAAACATTTATCCGTCAAATTGCAAGCTCTTTCTAATTCACCAACCAATTACGAACAACCATGTCCTAATAAGTCATAACAAATAGTTTTTGATTGCTCCATGGAGATAAATATATATGATATGCTTTTGAACGTTAAAGCTTGAACATCTTTTATCCGGTCAGGCTCAGCCAAACCTTTGATATCTAGAAGATGCAAACAAAATGGTTCTTTTTTTTTTGATAAAATACTTTGTCTTTTTGGGGGGTTAAAATACTATTTTCAAAGCTCGAAACAGAAGTCTTTGCGTTCTTCTTGGATGTCAAGTAAAGAAGCAACTTTACAATATGAGATTTGACTAGACAAAAGTATTTGTCCAAAAAAAAAAGACTAGACAAAAGTCAAATATGTAATTGGTCCAAAATTTACCTGCAGACGAAGATCAGAGAAGACCCCGTGTGTGAACACAGACGACTCTTTAGGGGTATATAATCAAAGACAACGTATGCTTACGACTAAGCCACTCGGTTTCACAAAAGAACCGACTGACAAATCATCCCATACGGTCAATTTCCACCATTTAATTTCTAGAAACACACATACACCGACACCGACGATTTCGCCGGTCTTGATAGTTGATAGTTCTACTAATGTGTAAAAGATCATTTGAATATTCCTACTTTTACACCTACACCTAACAAATACATTTTGATATTTTAAGTCAATGCCGTACAATTTATTAGGTAACGTCTCTAGAAATTCGTTAAAACATTATATTACCCGTACTTATCCAAGTACAACGATTTAAGAATACCATTTTAAATAAAATAAAATTTGGTCGACAGAAACTCTTATGATCAGAATAGAACAGTTACTTTTTATCATTCATTATCTATCTATTTTTTTAACATTCAGATTATCTAAACTATTGTTTTTTTGGTAAAAATATCTAAACTATTGTTCTAATAACATAATAATATTTCACACAGTTTCTTTCTTTGGGTTTTACTTCCACTAATGTTGGATAGATCTCACTAAGTGCCAAGGTCCAGGAGCTGACTCGGCCCGATCCTAAAACTGAGCCCAAGACAGGAGCGACGCGACGCGGCCCAGAAAAGAAAGCAAGACCCGCGCCGAATGACATCATCACATCGGGGTAAACGGTTCACCAACTCCCTGAGATGACCTGACAACACGCCATCATCTCAGGGAGTTGGTGACCAGATAAAAGTAGACATCATCTCAGGGAGTTGGTGAACCGTTTACCCCGATGTGACATCATCACATCGGGGTAAACGGTTCACCAACTCCCTGAGATGACCTGACAACACGCCACCGAACGACAGGAAGGAATAGGCCGAGGCTCCTACCACGGCGCAGAACCTACTCACTGACAATCCGCCGATCACTGTAGCAGGTCAGAAAGTAATCATGACGCATCCACAAAACCACGCAACTAAAATCTATAAAAAGAGGAAAACAGATTACGGAGAGGGGACAGCGAAATAGAGAGAGAAAGACTAGAGAGATAAAAGTAGAGAGAATCCTGAGTTTGTTTTTACGACTACGAGTTCTTCTTTTATTCTTTGCTTCGCCTTTTTGTAAACATTGTATTAAACGAAACCTTTGGCCCCCATTAATCATACTTATATCTTTGTTTAGTCTATAAATCCTCTGTTACTGGATTTAGGATTCAACAATTGGCGCCAACCGTTGGGCTGAAAAGTTTCTAACGCACGAAGTAGAGTCCACTAAAAAGCCGAAAGATGTCGTCTTTACCGACGTCATACGAGTCGGACGATCCGACCGCCTCCGATTCAGAAACTTCATACAACCCGAGAAGTCCAACGTCCCCTCTCTCGCCGCTAGGCGAACCAATCAACATCCCCCAAGACCCGCCGGCCGAAACGACGTACGACTCTCGAACCATGCTTTACTACATACTGAACAAAATCGACGAGATGAGTCAGCAGGGAGGAGTCAGAGCCGCAACAATAAATGAAGTTCATGCGGCGTGTCATAACTGAATCGACGAACTAGAACGCCGCGTAGCCAGATTGCAAAACAGGTCGGAAGTTCAAGCCATCAGAATTCGAAGTTCTCAGATGACGAACATACCACCGGCGAACGAGCTCCGCCAGGAAATGACCGCAGCCTTGACTGATCAAGTCCAAATCCTCAGAGACCTCCTGGTACAATTACGCGCTTTGACCAGGTCAACTTTGCGAGCACCAGACGTCACCGCTGAAGAAAATACCCCTACGACCGAGCGTACGAACAAAAGAAGGAACATCAGAAACCCAGAAAGAAGAAACCAAGGAAACAGAGCAAGAATTCTCTACATAGGAGGAGGACCTTCACCAAGTATCCTGACAGTCGCGCAACAGCAATCATACTGCCAATATCACCGATGCGCAGGCCACGAGACTACCTGCTGCAGACAACTAAAAGACGTGCTCTTCGGGAAATACCAAAGAGGCGAAATCTCGGTTCAAAATTACAATCCGTCTGGATTCAACACCCTGAACCTCTGGAATCTAAGACAACAACTCCGACAAGAAAACCCTAGAGTAAGCGAACGAGGAAGAAAAAGAAACAGAGAAAACGAACCTGACTCCCCGCCATGTTTTCAACGACGAATAAACGTGATCATGGGCGGACTCACCTCTTGCAATGACTCAGTCAGATCCATCCGGGCGCATCAAAGAAGAGGCGACATCACGAACCGATGGAACGTTTGGAGCCGGAAGGAGATAAAGACCTTTGGAATTCCAACCGCAAATGACGACGCAACGACCTTCACTGACACCGACGCTGAAGGAATAAGTTTCCCTCACAATGACCCTTTAGTCATCGAGATCATGGTCGCAGACTGCGAAGTGTCCAGAGTCCTAGTGGACACCAGAAGCTGGGTAAACCTGATTTTTCAAGAAACCTTGCAGAAGATGGAACTCCGCGGATACAAATATAAGCCCAAAATCCGGCCATTGACGAGTTTCGCCGGGGAGACCACCTTGTCCGTCGGAACGATAAAACTGCCTGTTCATGCAGGTGGGATAACGAAAATCGCGACGTTCACCATAATAGACAAACCCGCAGTCTACAACATCATCATAGGAACGTGGTGGCTGCACGACATGGAGGCGGTACCTTCCTCATACCACCAATGCCTGAAGTTCCCGAAAACATTAGGGACGCACGTGCTAAAAGGAAGCCAAGGGATCGCACGGGCATGTTCCATCATGGGACCCGTGGAGATGAGGGTCCTGAGAGCTTGCAACGCCATCATCAGAGAAATCCCCACCGAGCAAACCATAACGGGAGAACCGCCGAGAGAAGCCATCGAACAAGTCCCCATCGACGACAATGACCCCGAAAGACGCGTCAGAATAGGAAGCGAGCTGAGCCCAGACATCCGCGCCGAACTAATCGACTTCCTCAAAGAAACTGTTTCGACTTTTGCGTGGAAAACAACCGATATGATCGGGATCGATCCCAGCATCATCTGCCACGAACTAAACATCGACCTAACCTATAAGCCGATTAAACAGAAAAGAAGGAAGCTAGGACCAGAACGTGCGGCAGCCGTAAACGCGGAAGTAGAACGCCACATGAATGCCGGTTCCATAAGGGAGGTCAACTACCTAGAATGGATTGCAAATCCAGTGGTCGTCATGAAAAATAACGGATCCTGGAGAGTGTGCGTAGACTTCACCGATCTTAACTAGGCATGCCCATAGGACAGCTTTCCACTACCTCACATAGATCGCATCGTGGAAGCCACAGTAGGAAACGAGCTACTCTCCTTCATGGACGCCTTCTTCGGGTATAACCAGATCCTGATGCATCCGGAAGATCAAGAGAAAACCTCATTCATCACCGTGAGAGGAACTTACTGCTACAAAGTCATGCCATTCAGACTCAAAAACGCAGGAGCCACCTACCAGCGATTGGTGAATGAAATGTTCTCGGATCAACTAGGAAACATAATGGAGGTATATATCGACGACATGCTGGTGAAATCATTCATGGCAAATAGACACGTCAACGACCTGTGGGAATGTTTCGCGATACTCAACGAATATGAAGCTGAACCCGGCGAAATGCACCTTCGCGGTGACATCTGGAGAATTCCTGGGATACATCGTAGCCAAAAGAGGAATTGAAGCTAATCCAAGAAAGATAGCCGCCATAATGGAGCTCCCGTCGCCCAGAAGCACAAGAGAAGTCCAGCGATTAACCGGCCGCATCGCCGCACTCAACAGGTTCATCTGCCGGTCCATTGACAAATTTCTCCCCTTTTACCAACTGCTCCGAGCAAACAAACGCTTCGAATGGGACGACGACTGCGAGAAAGCCTTCGCCGAACTCAAACAATACCTGGCGACGCCACTAGTTTTAGCCAAGCCCGAAGAAGGAGAGATCCTATACCTATACGTATCTGTCACGGGATCGGCGGTTAGCGGAGTATTGGTAAGAGAGGAACGAGGCGAGCAAAGACCTATTTTTTACATCAGCAAGACGTTGGACGACGCTGAGTCACGATACTCAACTCTGGAAAAGCTAGCGTTAGCAGTCGTAACCGCAGCCAAAAAACTCCGCCCATATTTCCAATCGCACTCCATCGCAGTAATGACAACGCAACCGTTGCGAAATATTCTTCACAGCCCAAGCCAATCGGAAAGGATGGCCAAATGGGCGGTCGAGGTTACTCACTGACTTCCTCATTGAACTAACGCCGGAATTAGAAACGTCTATACCAAATCCAGAGGCCGCATGGACTCTTTATGTCGACGGATCATCATCGCGTCATGGAAACGGGATCGACATCCGTCTCGAATCGCCAACAAAAGAAGTCCTAGAGCAATCTTTCCGACTCGCATTTCCGGCGTCCAACAATGAGGCGGAATACGAAGCCCTGATAGCGGGTCTTTGACTGGCAAAGGCAATAGGAGCAAAAAGGATAGACGCTTTCTGCGACTCACAACTGGTCGCAATGCAGTTCTCGGGTGATTATGAAGCGAAAAATGATCGGATGGACGCCTACCTCAAGGTCGTCCATGAATTAGCAGAAGGTTTCGCGAATTTCACCCTGACTAAAATTCCGAGAGGCAACAACACTTCAGCAGACGACCTGACGGCTTTAGCGTCGAGTTCTGATCCTACGCAGAAATGCATAATACCCGTAGAAAGCATAAAAAAACCAAGCATCGACATAACACCGAGCCTAAACCTAATCAACGAGCAGATAGCAATCGAGAACGACGAAGACGAAGAGGCAGAAGAAGAACCGCTAGAAGAAGACGAGCCGCATGTCGACTGGAGAACCGAAATACTCCTTTACATAGAAGACAGAGAACTTTCGGAAGATAAATGGGCCGCAAGACGCTTGAAGACCCAATGCGCGAACTATATGCACCTAGACGGAAATCTCTACAAAAGAAGCCCAACGGGAGCATGGCTAAGTTGCATCGACGGCGCCGAAGCCGACAAAGTAATGAGAGAAACCCACGATGGCGCAGGAGTTAATCATTCAGACGACAGGTCCTTAACCATAAAGATTAAGAAGCTCGGATTCTACAGGCCGACGATGGAAGCAGATTGCCAAAAGCACACAGCAAGATGCGAAAAATGCCAGCGACACACACCGATGATACACGCCCGTACCGAACTTTTTAAAGCAACAGCACAACCGTACCCCTTCATGAGCTGGGCAATGGACATAGTAGAACCTTTACCCCGGTCGAGACAACGAAGATACTTACTCGACATGACCGACTACTTCACCAAATGGGTAGAAGCCGAGGCGTACCCATCCATCAAAGACGAGCAAGTCAGAAAATTTGTATGGAAAAACATCATATGCGGCCACGGCCTACCTTATGAAATCGTCACCGACAACGGCTCGCAATTCATCTCCAACTACTTCGAAGATTTCTGCGCGAGCTGGAGAATCAAGCTAAGCAAATCAACCCCACGATTCCCGCAGGGAAACGACCAAGCCGAAGCAACAAACAAAACAATCATCGACGGAATGAAGAAGCGGCTGGAGGCCTGATGCACCCTAAGGAATGAACACTCGACCGGTAAGGAAAAATATGGACTCGATCCGTGAGGAAGGAGAACTGAAGGAATGAACGGAGACACAAAGGGTTGCGGATGGCCCAATGATACTACCTGACTTTGATCGTTGCCGGATGTGACGCACTGGTCCAACAAAAGAAGGATCGAAACTTGGAGATAAACTCAACAAGAAACTAAGAAATGTTCTAAACAAAGAACAAAGAGATAAACTCATAAAAAGGGGAAAATAATCTGTATTATTTCGTGGCTCTTAGGCCTTATTTATAGGATTACAAGTTGTAGAAATCCAAAGAAGAATGTGCTAAAAACAAGACATTGAAACTAGAAATGAAGACTTTGACTAAAGACCGAAATTAATGATTTTTGTCGAATTCTTTTTCCCATGCATGACCAAGACTTCCTTGCTGACTCCCTCTTGATATTCTTGATGAGAATGGGCTTGAAATGGACTGAGGAAAAGGCTGGTCGAATTTGGAAAGAAACAATTCCATAATGAACTTTTTATGAACTTTTCTTTGGGCTGAAAAGGCCCATTTCGCTCAGCAGCTGAAACAGTTCCATCTTCTGTGTTACTTAGCTCATATCTCACTAAGCTCATCCAGCTCCAGAGTAGTGTCACTTAGCTCACTCAGCTCATCTAGCTCGCCCAAGTAAATGTCACTTCGCCCAGCTCGTCCAAAGTGGATTCTACCTCGACCATATGTCTTAAAATGTGAAGTTGGACAGGAAATGCAAGCTCCAGAACGGTTAGATCTGTCATCCGGCCATGGTTCCAGCCAAAGCTCCTTTCCGGACGCATGCGGGACGGTCCAGTACACTGCACGGTCAGTCTTTCCGGTACGGTGAAAAACATGAACCTCGGTTGAAATGTTCAGAACGTCCTGAACTCCATGCTGAGCTGGTTCCATGTACTGATCTGTGGACTGCGGCACATCAAGGCCAAAAAGGGATAATGGGCCGATGAGCTAGATGGAGTATTATGGTCACACCGAATCACTCCCATACGAGCAACCGGTAGAACCCCGTTCTCATTATGTCACGGGGTGGAAGCAATGGCACCCGAAGAAGCCGCAATAACTTCAGTAAGACGCATGATCATGCCATAGGACGAAGAGCTGAACAACGAAAGACTTTGCCACCACCACGATCTCACCGGAGAGGACCGGGACCAGTCATTTGTCCGCATCCAATACTACCAGTACCAGGCGGCCAAGTACTACAACAAAAGGGTGAAAGAAAGACGTTTCGAAGAAGGAGACTTAGTACTCAGAAAGACATTCAAAAACAAGGAAGAATAGAAGGCAGGAAAGCTCGGCCCCAACTGGGCAGGGCCGAATATAATCTCAAAAATAGTCAGACCCGGCGTCTACCAACTCATGGAAATTGACGGAACGGCGGTTCCCCGCTCATGGAACGTCGTAAACCTGAAGAAGTACTACTACTAAGACGAAGCCAAAACCCCTCCTTTTAGCGCCAAAAAAAAGCAAGAACTACGAATGACTTGATCCCTCCGGGGTACGTAGGCAGCTCGTTTACGTGTCCAGTCATAACTCCAAAAAAAATCCAAGACCAAAGAAGAGCTTTCGAATAAGCAGATTTTTTTTTAACATCGTCACCCTGGCCAGGTGTTCGATATAACGCGTTCCACACGGATGCAGTGGCAAAATAAACCACACTCCCTAACTCCGACTTAAAAACTCGGGCTAGGGGGATAAAAAGCTGGGCCCAGACCCGCATCGTCGGTTTTTTAATACTCAGTAAATAAGTCGGGCCCATCTCGCACGAGTATTATCAATCCCGATTAAACGAGATAAACCGAGTCAAGTCTCGACCTCATAAACACCTGAAAAGCCGAGGGTATCTCGCAAAAAGAACAAAATCCAGCAAAATAACAAAGGAGCAAAAATAACGAAACTCAGACGAAATATCAAAGGAACAAGAAGACAAAAAACAGCAAAAAGAAGTCATTCAAACAAGGCCACCAACGACCCTAAGTCAAGACAACAAATTAAAAAGAGCACCAACGCCCCAGAACTAAACAAAGTCTAAAAGACTCCCAAAGGTAGCCTCAAACAACATTATCATTTTTAATACTAAGTCTTAAAGAAGAAGAAAGAAGGGGAGAAACCACGAGATCGTCATCCTCCAAAGCCGCGACCTCGGTGTTGTCCAGAAGGTCAGTGTATTCCCTCAAAGCCACCCGGTGACGCCTCAACTTCTCCGAAGGAATCGGAATGCCTTCCTCAATACAAACCTCAAGACAAGACACGATCCCGGTCATCTGGTTCTCCTTGAAGACAAGCTCCTTCACATGCTCTTGATCATCCAAGTACGCCCTTACCCGCCCCGATACTTCGCAACGGCCTCACGAACAGCCCGAGCCACCTCCTTCGCAGCACAATCTTTGCGACTTTGCTCGAGATAACTGATCCTCGCCCAAGAGCATTTTGCTGATCCCCAATCTGAGATCGAAGAATGGCCTCACGACTCGACGACGCCGCAAGCTCCGCCCGAAGAACCTCAGCGGAGGAACTTAAGCCGCCGACGGCAACCTCCAGCTCTTTGATACGAGTATCGCACGACTCCTTCTCCGCGAACATGTCCTCCAGCTTGGCCCGCACCCTCCGAAGATCCCTCTCGTAAAGATACACAAGCCGCACCGCATGGGCATTCGACTGCACCCAAGAAAGAAAAAACTTAAGCCAAGAAGAACAAAAGACCACCATGTTAAAGGAAAGAGAAGAACCTGAGCAGTAGAGCGAGACATATCCTTGAACTCCTGAGAATGCACTAGATTATCAACATCAGGAATGTCCGTGAACGCATTCCTCGGAAGACAGAAGTACTCGGCGCAAGCGCGCTCATCGTTCACAAAAGGAGTGTCGTTGTTATAACGGAACACCCGGGCATGGGGATCCCGCTGAGATCTCTTCTCTTCAGGGGCACCCTCCGTCGGAACATCTTCGGACAGACGCTTGAGAGACCTAGACTCTCGACCTTCCCGGACATCAGAACGGATGGCATCAGCCATAAAACCACCTGTCGGGGCTGTATCAGAAGCCCCCCTTTCAACACTAACCGGCTCCCCACCTTCAGGAGCAGCCGGATTCATTCCACCAGATTCACCAAACGCCCTTTCGGGCTCAACATCACGATTCAAGGGGCTGAACTGGGCCATTCCCATGTTTTCTTCCCGCAAGGAAGAACTCGTCACCTCATCATTCATAACACTCGAATACGGAGGGATGTCATGACGGGCGCCCCCGGTCCGCACCGAAGGAGAGCGAGCGGCTCGACAAGGCATCACGAGTGAAGGGGGACGCGACGAAGACCGACCACGAAGACCCGATCGACCGCCGGAGGGAGCACCTTAAACGGCTAAAAACAAGAAAATCGAGTAAGAGACGAGATACTAAAAGGAAGCCGTTCGCATAGAAGACAGAACATACCGGCCGAGATACGTGGAACGCTACAAAAGATACGATCACGATCGAAGTCGGACCACTGCTGAACCCCCAATTCACGAATCTTTTCTACTCCGCGAGAAAAAACCGCCGGCGGAGGAAGCGGGATTGGATGACGCTCTAGAAAAACCCCAAAAAGCGCAAAAATAAAGTCACACGCAAACTACGACGAAGAAAGAGATAAAACAAGAGACTCACTAGGCGAAGAGTTCCAAGTCCCTCTCAGGACCGCGTTAAGATCCGCCACAGAAGCCGAGTCAATCCAGACGAAGAAATAACGCTGAAACCACTCATGCGCCTTATTCACCCTCCCCCTAAGAATGTCGTGACGAGACTTAATATTTATGTAGAAAGTATTGGGAGTCCCTAAGTTCCTGCTAATATTAGCCAATTCCTCGAAGAAACGAAGATCGACATCAATGCCGACCTCTGCCCCCAAAACCAGAGCCGCAACTACATTCTGCATGGCGGCAAGAGTAAATTGAGTCAAGACGATATCCCGGGCAGCAGCATACGACGTCAGAAGACGAGGGAGAGGAAACCAGAGACGCAAATGAGTAAAAAATGCCTCGTACAGACACATCCATACGGGGGGGG
>NC_027748.1:13585761-13663384 GCF_000695525.1 Brassica oleracea var. oleracea
GGGGGGGGGGGGGGGGGGCGTCCATGGCCGAGCACGCATCTGTAACTACCTCGGAAAGAGGCAAGTCCTCGCGATACCATCAAGCATCGCACATGTCCGAACAGAGGGAAGCCCCGTCGGAGGAACGTCCTCCACTGGAGCATCAACCGCGTCCTCTCCGTCATCCTCGAGGTCGACAATGTCTTCATCATCGAATTGAGGAAAACGACCAGAACTCTGCTACGGTGTCGTCCGAACATTCCGGCGGAGAAAACTTCCTTCGTCGCGATGGAAAAAGGGCCGACGGGTAATCGGAGTATTATCACTCGTAGACTCCGATCCTCTCCCACCAGTCGGAGACGGAGGAAGAGACGGAGAAGATTGCGGATAATCCACACGATCCTCGACAGAAGCAGAAGAAAGGCTAGATTCGATTCTCATGATGAAAAGAAGAAGAAAGTAACTCGCCGAAGAAAGAGAAAAAAGTAACTACGGGAAAGGAGAGCGAAAGATGACAAAGAAGGAAAACAAAACCAATTTATAGAGAAAGGAAGCACAACTTCCAAGACCCAAAAGACAACAAAAACATTATAATTCAAAGGACGCGACTCTTCGCTGACGCCCTCCGCGATACACGAGAAAGAAGTTAGTACCAACCATAGGATGCCACGTCATGATAACGAACGCATGCCGAGCCGAGTCAACTCCCATCCACGACTCTTCATCGTGTCATCCTAGAAATCCCGAATAGACACTTAGGGGGGGGGACTGTTGTTGGATATGGGCCTCACTAAGTGCCAAGGCCCAGGAGCTGACTCGGCCCGATCCTAAAACTGAGTCCAAGACAGGAGCGACGCGACGAGGCCCAGAAAAGGAAGCAAGGCCCGCGCCGAATGCCATCATCACATCGGGGTAAGCGGTTCACCAACTCCCTGAGACGACCTGACAACACGCCACCGAACGACATGAAAGAATAGGCCGAGGTTCCTACCACGGCGCCGAACCTACTCACTGACAATCCGCCGATCATTGTAGCGGGTCAGAAAGTAATCATGACGCATCCACAAAACCACGCAGCTAAAATCTATAAAAGGAGGAAAAATGATTACGGAGAGGAGACAGCGAAATAGAGAGAAAAAGACTAGAGAGATAAAAGTAGAGAGAATCATGAGTTCGTCTTTACGACTACAAGTTCTTCTTTTATTCTTCGCTTCGCCTTCTTGTAAACACTTCATTAAACGAAACCTTTGGCCCCATTAATCATACTTATATCTTTGTTTAGTCTATAAATCTCCTATTACTGGATTTAGGATTCAACAACTAACTCCTCTTGGCTCTTACCACGCGATTGGCATTTGCCACTATCTTTCATCGTTTATGACCTCATAACATAAATTTTACCTCTAGATTTAAGAAAATAACTAGATTTTGACCCGCGCTTTCAAAGCGCGGGTTTATTTTTTTATTCTTTCAAATGTCAAAATATTTAGTAAATGTCATATTTCATATATTTGTGTTTTATTTTATAAAAGACTTAAACTTTTTATCTTTTTTTATCGTGTTTCATTTTAAATGATTATTTATGTTTAAAAAATTAAACTTTATTTTTTTAATGGATTAAGTTGGTATAACTCTGATAAATTAATTTTATTATGTGGTTAATATTTTTAATAAAAATAATTATATACTTTTAATAAAGATTTATACTTTTCAATGAAAAAATCAATTTTTTTTTATGAATGATTAAATTATATTAAGAAAAGAAAAAAAATAATTAAGAATGGTTGAAAAAAAATTTGAACTTGGACTCAATGGCCCAAAGGAAAAAAAAATCTGAGAATTGGATATGATTTCTTAATCGGTCCAAATGGCCCAAGAGAGATCTGATGTGGACAGTGGACTGGATCCGAAAAAATGGCCCAATATAAATGTGTTATTAATATTACTTGATTGACCTTAATGAAACATGCAATGTTAGTAAAGAAAAAACAAGTTAAGGTAAAAATGACAATAGGATCCTGATTTAATAGTATAGATCACAATAGGAGAGAGATAGAAGTTCATTATTTTTAAATAGTTTCTCTAATGCGAAAGGGACACGGTGACTTTAACTGACGACTCATAGCAGACGTCGTGATGGCTTCATAAAACACATAACATACAAAATTACTTACTTGTTTCAGAATTGGCATGTTATATTTAATGAGTGGTTAATGCCTAATTTTGACCACCGCACATCAAATTGATTAAATCATTCTTAGAACTTTCTTCATCCGTTTTCGGGATTTCTCCAAACATGCTGAAACCGTACCATGCTGATGAGGACGACCAAACCCGATGAGTTTCGACTCGAGCACCACCCGTGGTGACTAAGTCTTATGACAAAGAGATCGAAGAGGTTTTGGCGTCCAAAGAAGTAAGGAAGCGGGGAGTCCCGAGACAGACCCATTTTCTCATCAAGTGGAAGGGACTGCCAGAGGCAGAAGCAACATGGGAATCAGAAGAGGACTTGTGGCAATTCCGGGACATACTGAAGGCATACACGGCGACGAGGGCGTCACCGGCTTAGGTGGGGGAGGATGTCACGGCCCGTTTTAACCCAAAACGTCCATGAAGACAACCAAAGATCGGGTCGGGCCAAAGGTGAATCAAGCCCACTCCACTAAGTATTTTCTTAAGCTTTAAGTCTTTTGTAAAATATCTTAGGTAGGGAGAAGTGTAGAAAAGTGTGGAGCTTTGTAGAACCTTTGAGAAGGAACCTCACAACCGTTAGATCGTTTCGATCTGAACCGTCCGTTGAGGAGGAGAAAGTGTATATAAAGGGGTGATCCCCTCTCTTGTAAATCACCAAGTTTTAATAAGAAAACACTTCCACAAACTCTCTCTCTAAAAACGTCCATATTCTCTCTCTAAGTGCTGAGCGAGTTGTCCGAGAGGCTGACTTAGCAAACCACAAGGGTGAAAGTTGCTAAGGCCGCACGTCCTGATTTCTTCACAGCAATCAGACCAACTATCACGCACTGATTTCTTCACCCGTTCGGTCTGTCCATCAGATTGTGGGTGAAAGTTAGTTGAGAAGCTTAATTCCGTCCCAAGAATTTTGAACAGCTCTGTCCATAAACGTCCAGTGAACCGGGGATCCCGGTCACTTACAATGTTCCGAGGCATTGTTAGTAAAGAAAGAGCAATCTAAAGTAAAAATGACAATAGTATCCTGATTTAATAGTATAGATCACAATGGGAGAGAGATAGAAGTTCATTATTTTTAAATAGTTTCTCTAATGGGAAAGGGACACGGTGACTTTAACTGACGACTCATAGCAGACGTCGTGATGGCTTCATAAAACACATAACATACAAAATTACTTACTTGTTTCAGAATTGGCATGTTATATTTAATGAGTGGTTAATGCCTAATTTTGACCACCGCACATCAAATTGATTAAATCATTCTTAGAACTTGAAAACATAGGTAAGAAAAATTAGCCGGTTTGGTACTACTGCAAATAAACTATCTGGTGAAAATCTCGATTGAATTTTGGTAGCTATTTATTCAGATAAATTTTTTTTTTAAAATAAAATAAAAAGGGTTGACTTGAGAACAAAAGGATGGGACGAGTTATTGTTGGCACACACACTCAAATATCATACAAAGTCCATAACCTCTCTTTTATTTTGTCCTTTTGCGTGTTTGCTCAACTTTCATGCCCTCCATTGGATGCTCGGAGTAGGTGAATCTATAGGCGACCCTAACCCCTAAACCATTATTTAATCTCGTTTATTTTTTTCGCCACGCTTGTTATTATTAAAAACAGCATGGTAGGAATATTTTTCTTCTAGCAAGACTTATGTAGGTCTTATAATTAACTCGTACTTTGATGTTATATTAGGAATGCAATTTAAGTGACCACTTTTTTTCTGTTATAACAATTTTAAAGAGTCAACAAAACTCACTTTAGAAGTCGCGTTATTTGAGTCAAGTGAAATCTAGGCCCAATATTCAAGGCCCAATTATAATATTTTAAGACACTCAGAAACGACGTCGTAAACAGTGATGTTTTGTTTAGTCGTGGCTCTTGACAATTGAGACAAGTGACGACGTCCTTTTGAATTAACAAATCGAAGCACAGTCAGTGAATCGCAATCAATGGAGGCTACGACGGCGGCTCCATTCTCATCCTGTGTCACTCCAAGACAAAACCTTTCTTCATCCCCAAGTTCGTTGCTCCTCTCCCGGAAAAAACTCGGCAGTGCTAATCTCAAATTCAAATCTCCGAGAAGCCTATCGGTTCGCGCATCTTCTGCCTCCGATTCTGGTAGTTTCTCTCACTTCAAATTCAATAAAGTTTCACTTTTCCGATCTCAAAGCTTTCGTCTTTTTCGTGCCGCCTCTAGTTGTGACTTTGCTTGACTACGGAGCTGGGAATGTCCGTAGCATCCGTAACGCTCTTCGTCACCTCGGTTTCAGCATCAAAGACGTAAGCTTTTTTTTTATTTTTCTCTAATCTACATGTTAATGTAGTGAGTGGTGTCATTGGGGGAACTTGAAATGTCAGGTGAAAACACCTGGTGACATTCTTAATGCTGATCGGCTAATCTTCCCTGGCGTTGGAGCTTTTGCACCCGCCATGGATGTACTTAACAAAACCGGGTAAGCATCACTAAGCTCTGAGGATCTCTATTTTGATTCAGGTGCTCTTTTAAGTTACACTGAACATGTCTTATTTGATGTTTTGAAGGATGGGAGAAGCTTTGTGCACATATATTGAGAATGACCGCCCCTTTCTAGGCATATGTCTTGGCCTACAACTGCTTTTCGACTTTAGTGAGGAGAATGGACCAGGTTCTGCTCTATTGCCCCCTCTTCATATTATCTCCTCTTCAACACAATCAGCATTATGATATCATATACTCTTAACTGTATATTTGTGTCAGTCAAAGGTCTTGGTGTGATACCGGGAACAGTTGGACGCTTTGATTCTTCAGCTGGTATAAGAGTACCCCACATTGGCTGGAATGCTTTGCAAGTGGGGAAGGATTCTGAAATTTTGGATGATGTTGGAAGTCGTCATGTGTATTTTGTTCATTCTTACAGGGCCATTCCGGTATGTATTTGAACAATCTCTTCTTTTTTCTGTCGTGTTTGTATATGTACCACTGTCTATCTCGTCCTCTTATGTTCATAGTTTTCGGTTTTGTGATTGTTGCAGTCGAATGAAAACAAGGATTGGATTTCGTCTACCTGCCACTATGGCGAATCCTTTATATCTTCCATAAGAAAGGGAAATGTGCATGCAGTCCAATTCCATCCAGAGAAGAGCGGGGGTATGATGTTTTACTCTAGTTATTTGTTGTTGATATCTTCATTACTTCATATATAGTATCTCATACTGATTCAGAATCTGGATATTCTCAGAGGTGGGGCTTTCTGTTTTAAGAAGGTTCCTGGATCCAAAATCACCCTTGAAACAGGTAAGTTCCACTCTAGCCTTGCGTGCACAACGTAAGCTTCCTGAGTTTTTTGGGTTTTGCTAATGGAAACTACACTTCACTTGAAGACAGAAACCAATGGAAAGGAAGGCTTCAAAGCTTGCAAAGAGGGTAATAATTTTTTCCTTCATTATCGTAGTGTCTTATCCACAGTATTGTTGGGTTTTCTCTTTACTATTATTGCAGGAATTTTTCTAATGATTATATATTTTTTTTCCATTTCTCTAGGTGATTGCTTGTCTTGACGTGAGGACTAATGATAAAGGAGATCTTGTAGTAACTAAAGGCGACCAATATGATGTGAGAGAGCAATCTAACGAAAACGAGGTCTGTTAAAATTGTTGCTTTAATGTTGTATTCTGAGCTGTGTTGACTAATCTGAGAGGTACTGAGGTTGACTATTTTATTGTCGCCGTTAAGTAATTAACCTTTCTTGTGCAGGTTCGTAATCTTGGAAAACCTGTGGATTTAGCTGGGCAGTATTACAAAGATGGTGCAGATGAGGTATGTTTTCTTGTTATTCGTGGCTCAAATACAGCTTTGTTTAGATTTTGTTTGCCATTAAACCATTCTCCCTTTGGGTTTTCAGATTAGCTTTTTAAACATAACTGGATTCCGTGATTTTCCTCTAGGGGATTTGCCGATGATACAGGTACTAAGATTAGTTGTTTCTCATTAGAGTTTTAAGTATTACTTCTGCAGTTATGTGTTTTCTGATTTAAATCTTTTTACATCCTTTATAGGTTTTGAGGTACACATCAGAGAATGTCTTTGTACCACTAACCGTTGGAGGTGGTATCAGAGATTTTACAGATGCTACCGGCAGGTACATGTTAAGAGTTTTCTTTTCAGCCTGTTTCTTTTGAACATGTTCTCCATAACGATTAAAATATCAAATTACTTTTGGCTCAGGTACTATTCTAGTTTGGAAGTTGCTGCTGAGTATTTCAGATCCGGTGCTGATAAAATCTCCATAGGAAGTGACGCTGTTTATGCTGCGGAAGAGTTTGTTAAATCAGGGGTAAGCTTGTACATGCCGTCTCATTTTGTCGAAGACGCTAATCCCCTTGTTTTTTTGTAGGTGAAGACAGGAAAGAGTAGTTTAGAGCAAATATCCAGAGTTTATGGAAATCAGGTATGTTAATCGCTTTACACTAGAACGTAAGTAGCTTAGTTACAGATTGAGTAGACAGTGAATATACATTTGAATGCGTTTAGATAGTTGTTTTCTTATATTCCCCAATTTACGTGAAGCAGCTTTTTCAGTTAATTGATTTGAGTTTTTTTCTCGTCACAGGCAGTGGTTGTAAGTATTGATCCTCGTAGAGTTTATGTGAACCATCCTGATGATGTGCCATACAAAGTCATCAGAGTAACTAACCCAGGTATGCCAGTATTCTCACCTCTTTTTTCTTTGCTTTGTCATGGTCTAAAACGAACATGGTTGAGGCTGGCTACATATCATACATTTACATGGCAAAATTGGGCTGCACTGAAAGCTCAAGGAAAATACTCAAAAAGCTATGTTAACTCTAGTTTCAGATGATATGGTTCATCTTGCATAGCCTTGAGTTCTTTGTACTAAACATTGAATAGAGTTTCTCCACCGATGTTAACTTGCTGTTGTTAGGTCCGAATGGGGAAGAATATGCATGGTACCAGTGCACGGTAAAATTCCAGCCAGCTTTTTTTGCATGTTATTTCTGAATTTTGTCTCATTCTTTAACACTATTGGTTCCTCTGACTAAAAGGTAAGTGGAGGGCGAGAAGGTCGGCCTATTGGAGCGTATGAGCTTGCAAAAGCGGTGGAAGAGTTAGGTGCTGGTGAAATTCTACTGAACTGCATAGACTGTGATGGTATGTTCACTCAGAAGTTCCTTTTAAGTCTCTAAAGCCGCGTTGTTCCAGATGTTAAAAATCATTCTATGCTTAATTTTCTGCGAGTTTCAGGTCAAGGGAAAGGATTTGACACAGACTTGGTAAAGCTCATCTCTGATGCAGTGGGCATACCGGTGATCGCAAGCAGTGGAGCAGGCACTCCTGAGCACTTTTCCGAGGTGTTTGAGACGACAAATGCATCTGCTGCTCTTGCTGCCGGCATTTTCCACCGGAAAGAGGTAACAAACCTTTTATATTCTCTTTAATACCTTTGAATCTAAAACCGAGCCTGCTAACTGTTCTATGCCGTTTTGTATGAAGGTACCCATCCAATCTGTGAAAGAGCACTTGCTAGAGAAGAGCATAGAAGTCAGGATGTAAGAAATTCCGTTTCTGTTCAAGACTTCACGTGCTACCATTATTCATGTCACACTTTCAACAAGATCGATTATTATTTTCAATAAGTTATTATTATAACAGATTAATCGATCACTGATCATTCCGTTGTATGAGAGTAGATGAACTTATGTTATCTTTTTATTTCATCATAAGAAAGCATATACGTTTTCAAAATTATTCACTTTTCAGTTTTCTCATCTAAAATTTTTATTAATAATACAAGAAAGAAAATGAAATCTGATGATCCTGATTCCTTGTAAAGGCCCTGAGAAATTAGAAAAGAAGTTCATATAAAATTCATAAGGGTATGTATAACTGGTTCAAGCATAACGGTGTGGGAGTGTGCCTTTTGCAGCTAAAATCTGCATTTTCTGTGTGCAAATGCAAAAGATTATAACGAAATAAGGAGGCCAAAATGCACTTCTCAGCTCAGTTCAAAAGATACATACATACAAACATACATAAACTGTGTTCGTTTAGACTCAAAGGTGTGTGTCTATATTACAAAATGTTGAGCGGATTTGTCTCTGTACTCTTCGTCAATGTGTTTCTGCTGTTATATTGTTCAGAAGGATGCAGCCAAGAGAGCATTTGGGCCTTCTCCACACCTCCTCCGATGAACAACATTCATCCGGTCTGCTGATCTACAAATCTCACTGCAGCTCCAATCAAACGAAGCAAGCCCGCCTGCGCCTTCCACTCACAATCTGCAGTTTCTCATTGATCAACATGGGAACTGATCCATACTAGGGTATAGATAAAGGAATTTGAATTTTCTCTTTACCTGTTGCACCACAACATAGCCTACGGTCATCTACATTCTCCAAATCCAATCCAAAAACAATATCCTAAAGAGACATCTTCATTCACGTACTTGTGAAGTATGATTCTGTATGCACATTTTTTCCTTAGTTAATACACAAATCAATATATAGATCGTATACACACAAAGCAGATTAGTTGTTTTTGATTTGTCAAGGCTGTAGGAAAGAACTCACTGGTTTATGGATATGTAAGACGCCAATTCCCTGGAAATTGCATAGAGCTGACCAGTGGCATGGCGGAAGTATATGACCCGCCTCTCCAAATTTCCATTACTCCGGTTCATGATATCTCTCTCCTCTAACAATGGAGATTTCATGGAGACTTGATTGTGAGATAAACATTAGTCTCTCTTGAAGTTACTTCTGAGCAAGAACGGGTCCAGATTTCATGCAACCAATGTAGACTCGGGGCGTCATCTGGTATCTTGCTAGTTCTTCTCCGAGCGTGGCTGCAAAAATACCCATAACAGAAGTGAGCATTGATATGACAAGAAACATAACAACTGAGATAAAGTAAAGAGGTTTATTCTCTCACCTCTACTAACATGCACGCATCATCAACTTTCACGTAGAAGTCTGCATCCCACAATGCAAAAGCCGTAGTCAATAAATTTTGTATCCACCGACATCCCCAAAGAATATTTTTCGGTTTATTTCCCGGAAAACTCGTAAACAGAAAAGTTAATGGGATAACAGAGCATTGTTCTGTTACCTGTCGGAGAAGAGAGTTCCCGCGCAGAGGAATCCGATTCAGAGAAATCCTCTATGTTGCCTCAACGACATCTCAATGTGTGTATTCTAAGCAAAACCACGATAAGCTATAGAGAAAGAATCTCAAAGAGTGACTACGTGGGACTAATCGAACGAGGCCAAAAACCAAGAGCGGTCATGTCTTTAACTACTTTAACCGCTTCCATGCTCAATCCAGAGTAACAGAGACACTGAAGCAGCGTTTCATAAGAGTCTCTGTTTGGATACACACCATCCTTCTGCATTTCTAACATCAGAGCCAAAGCATCACGAGGTCTTTCACGTTTACAGAGACCCTTAAGCAAAGTACTGTACATAACTTGATCTGGCTCGCAGTCCGAGTCCTCAAACAAAGCTATAGCAGACTCAACGTCGCCTGCTTTGATATGAGCCTTCATCAGGATAGTGAAAGTCACCTGATTCGGAAGCACTCCTTCCTTTTGCATTGAGTGGAGATGGTTATAAGCTTCATCAAGCCTTCCCGCAGCACAGTATCCTGTTATAATGGCGTTGTGGAGGTATAAGTTAGGGACTAGAGACGTTTTCACTTTCCCAATCACTTCCATTGCAAAGCTTTTTGATCTGTAGTTGCATATAGAAGAGGGGATTGATGCTACAGGATTTGTCTGAAGAAGACGTCGAAGAAGCTCTTCTTTACCAGGCTCAACAAACACTCGTCTCTTTCGTGCCATTGCTCTCCATAAACCGCTAAGCAGTGTGATGTACGCAACGTGATCATGT
The DNA here is from genome assembly GCF_000695525.1 of Brassica oleracea var. oleracea. Taxonomy (NCBI): domain Eukaryota; kingdom Viridiplantae; phylum Streptophyta; class Magnoliopsida; order Brassicales; family Brassicaceae; genus Brassica; species Brassica oleracea. The sequence continues at coordinate 13,595,823 of NC_027748.1, forward strand.
TTCACCTCGTTTTCTCCCATTAAACCAAACAATGTAAAAGAAAACTTGAAGTCTCCCTTCTTCAAGAAATGACCAATGAGTGAAGTGTACAACACCACGTTTGGAGATAACCCGTCTTCCACCATCTTATCAAGATACTCACATCCTTTCTCGATCATACCAGTCTTCACGAATCCACTGATCAACACCGTGTAAGTAAAAGAGCTAGGTCGGACGAAAAGCTTGACCACTTCTTCAACCAACTCGTTTGCTTCGTTGATCCTTGCGTTTCTCGCGTACGCATTGATCATAATCATGTAAGCAATCTCATCAGGTTGAATCCCAGACTCGAGCATCCTGGCAAAGGTCTCTTCTGCCTCAACAACTCTTCCTCGTCTGCCAAGAGAACCAATGATTGAACTGTAAATAGCAACTGTAGGTCTCAAACCAATCTCCTCCATCACATCTACAACAGCAAAGGCAGCGTCTATGTCGTTATTCTTGCATAACTCATTCACAACTATCAAGTACGTATCAGGATCTGGAACGAATCCCCATTCTTGAATTAGATTGACCAAAGACCCCAAATCTCCTATAAGACCTTCTTGAAACAGACATTTGATCACTGAGTTGTATGAAAAGGGTAAAGGCGTGCATCCTAGATTCACCATTTTCTTGATACGAGACAAAGCAGCGGTGAAGTTTCTTTGCGAGCATAGAGCGGTTGTGACAACGGCAAGTCCCTTGGCAGCTAGCTTTGCGTTTTTTCCAGCAACCTCCTCGAGCAAAGACTCAACTTTCACTTCAATGTTCTCAAGGCCATCATCAATAACCGGTGGACTTATTATCCCACATCCGTTATCCACAATCGCTTGTAAGATAACCATAGCGTACTTAAGCTCGTGGTACTTGGGAAGCATCTTCAAGAGCACAAAGTAAGTAATATGGTCAGGGACAACCCCGTTGTCTAACATCCTCATCAACAAGCCAAGAGCTTGATCCAACCCGCCCTTCTTATGAAACGCAGATATAAGATTCGTATAACAATGCACATTGCGTGATAAATCTTCTACCCTCCCTGCGCTATTCTCGAAAAGCCTCAAAGCATAATCAACATTCCCTTCTTTACAGTAGCTACCAATCATTATATGGTACGTGAAAACATTCAACCGCACACCTTTTTTCATCATTTGACTAAACATAACCCTTCCTTTATCGAGCACACCCAGCTTCACGAACCCATGGATCAAAGTGTTGAAAATATAAGTATCAAGCTCGCAACCTTTCTCAACCATCCGCGAGTAGAGCCGCGTCGCCATCGTCATATCATTGCCCTTGCAATACTCTCTCATCAAACAAGTGTACATGACCTTATCCACAAAGTATCCGTCAGCTTCCATATGATCAAACAGAGCCTCAGCTTCCGCAGCGCATCCTCTTGTACAAAACCCGTAGAAGAGAGACTTATAAAGATTAACCGGAAGAGGCATTCTCGTCATCTCACAGAGAGTATCTAACATCCCAACCGCTTCATCCAAGTGACCGTGACCGCACAGTCCTTTAAACAATCTCTTGCAACACCAGAGGCGTAAACCACCGCCACTCGCTTTGACTTGCTCAAAGTAAAGATACGCCTCGAGATACTGACCTTGATTACAAAGCTCGTCGACCACTAAGCTACAAGCGTTGGTACTAGGAACATAACCAGAAGCTAGAACTCTATCTAAACATGCTCTAGCCTCGTCGAATCTCCTTAACTTAACCAAACAGAGAACCATCGAATCCAAAACAGAGGAATCAGGAACGACACCGTTTCCGAGTACGCGTTGGTTGTAGAAAGTTTCGGCCGATTCAGGCTGGCCCATCTCCGTGAGCTTCCTTATCAATGCGCCGCAGCAGCGAGAGTCGAGTTCTATTCCATTGTTGACTGCAAAGTCGGCAACTAAAGCTGCTTCTGATATAGAGGAACAGCCATCGATGACGCGGCGAGTGACTTCACGAGCAGAGTCCAGGAGACCTCGTCGGCGAAGGTTAACTATCAACGACAAACATCTGGAGCGGTGGTCAGAGGAGGCGGAGGTTGTTGATGGGTCCGAGGGAAGAGCGCAAGTCGTAGCCTTTCTCGATTTCACTATGCGATGACACAAAGCCTTCACCTTTAACATCATTTGAAACCCACCCAAATCTCAAGGTTTGGCAATCGAAAGCTTCTTCACGAGTTGCAGAGGTGAAACAAAGAATCGTACTTTAGAGTAGTTAGTGAAGAGAAAGATAAGATTTTGAAGAGATTTTGGCAAGAATTAACGGCGAAGTGAAACGATGAGAGGCAAAGCGCGGGGTTTGAAACAGAGTCATCGAAGTCGTACTAAAACCCTTGTCATCGTCGTTAGTCTCTGTAAATTGGTTTAATGTGTTAACCGGTACATTTGGTCGAATTCCTTTTAACCTAAACCGGGTTTCCTACAAAACAATCAATTTTAAAAAGTATTAATCGGGTCGGGTCTTTATTCCAACCAGATATAAAGAAACAGTGGTTGATCCGGATCTAGACGGAGCAGACCTTTGATCGGGGAAACAATGTCGAGGCTATGGGGGAGAGTAGCCGGATTATTCAGAAGCAAGAGTTTCATCGGAGCAGACATGACTGGTAACAAGTACTTCTCCAGAATGGAGCAGATTGACGGTCTGGGCGAGTATTGTTCCTCCAATCTTACTGTCTTTGGTTTTTCATCCGAGGCTTGTTTTTTTTTTTTTTTTAATTCATGGGTTTTGAATTCGATTGATCAGCGATGCTTAAACGAGTCCTATTCTACGTGTGATCGTGTAAGAGATCATGTGTGTTGATACTCAATACATATGTGAAACTTTATTTATAACGTTTCTTGTTTTGTGCGCTTACATGTTCTGATTTGCTTCTTTCTACTTTGCAGTGAAGGAGAAAAGATGGGTTGTCTTTAGACGAGAAGAGGACCCAACCTCTATTCCTGGTAACTTTCCTCCTTTCTATCAAATGTTGCTTTTTTCATGGTTTCGTTTGTATTGATGAGCATATATGTAAATATATTCATTCTCTCTAGTTACATTGTCTTGTTTGATCAATGTTGTTGTTGTAGTTGAATGGATATGTTGGCTCAATGGGCAGCGAAAAAGAGCTCCTACTCCAGAGGTAAGATCAACTCCTCTTTAACCTGATATTATTTTGTAATGAGCATAGCGTTCTTTCACGTTCATGGTTTCGTTGCATTTAGTATCTGATGTTGGTAATTCTTAATGGTCCAGGAAATGGCTGAACTTGATGCAAGGCGTGAGCGAGTGAGGCTTAATGTTGCTCGTATGTGTTTCAAGTTTCTTTATTCATTCTTTACAAGCTACCTATCCTTCTACATGTCCGAACATTTATTTTTCATTGCTTTCGCTTTCATTGCAAACAGTTTATGACTTTTGGAACGAACCTATACGTTCTGAATGAACAAAGTCGCTGTTATATTAAAAAGTCAAGAAATTCTTGTGCTTTTATCCATTTGGTGTCGCTTTAATTTCTTTGTAAATGTTAATTGTTTTTTCTTTTGCCTTCTCAAGTTCTCAAGAAAGAAGAGGAGGAGAAGAAAGCCAAAGAAGGAACTGGACGCAAAATCACGAGCATCGGTAAATAACATTTAGAGAGTTCCCACAAAACTTGTTTAATTTGTTTTCTTCATTTATGAAGTGGACACTTAATGTTGGCTCTCTTTGTGTAAAGGTAAAGCTGAGGGTCCAGAATTGACAAGCTTTGTTCGCCATTTCCCAGCGGATTCAAAAGGTTCTACATTTTCTCTGTGTCAATTGATTAAGGGAGTCACCATAAAGTGCTGAAGGCTAGCCTCTTAGGTTTAGTATGATCTGATAAAGATTGTTATGGACAGGCATTTACACTTATAACTAAATCTGTCTTGGTAAAGTGTCTTTGGAATGACGTCCATATGCGTAATAAGAAATGCTTCTGAGGGAATTGGTGGATGCTTGTTCTGCTGTTCTGTGTGTATCTGTTGCAGTGATGATCAGAGTAGTGTTGTTGTTAACATAAATGAGAAACATATTGTGCATTGCTTTGTGAATTCTGCAGTTATGATGAAGTAATGATAGTAAAAGTGTTTCTGTACGTCCATTGTGGTTGGGATTAGATTAGAAGGGCAATAACAGTTTTTTCTCTTTGTCATTTGTTGATTCTTAGGGTGAGGTTTCTACAGTTGCTAGTTTTCGTATAACACAATAAATAATTTATTTATTCTGCCATAAACTCATGAAAGTAGGACTGACAGATTTTTTGTTTGTTTGTTAATGGTTTAAGGTGATAAAGCCGAGGAAGCTAGTAAAGAAGCAGATCAATCAAGGTAAAATATCTATGCACAAATCATATCTTGTGTTAAATCTTTTCACTTTGCCGAATGCAAGACACAGCATCTTTCACACCATAACCAAATGTTCTACACGTTGCTTTTACAGGGTCAAGGAACATGAATCCGAGATAGTTACTGCAGAACCAAAGTAAGTATACCTTTTTAACCTAACACACATATTCAGACTGATGTATATCAAACTTTTAACTTCTTTCTAATTGTTACAGACCACTAGCAAGTAGAATCTGTTCTCTGTGCTAATATATTTTTTGGTATGCTTAAATCCAAACTAATGACACTGATGATGATAATGCAGGACAACAGAGCCATCAGGGTCTGGATCATCATTTAGGCCCGGGACATGGCAGCCACCATCTTAAACATATCTCATTTTCACGTAGATAAACAACCAACTGATTCTTTGTGCAATCGTCTGTTTGTTTGTTGTAGTCTACGTAAACCAATTGGTTCGAGATGATTAAAAGAGCTATTAAGGACCCTAAAGTTGTGATTTCTGATCCCACATCAATGAAATGCAATTATTTAGCTCACCAAATATGGATTTATAGCTCACCCAAAGAATGATATAATTCACATTCTACACAGTTTTTAGTTTTTACCCAATCCAACTCAACAAACCAATGAATCAAAATAGCCAAAATCGAACAAAAAAACACAGAACGCATCTTTTTAAACCCTTATTAGGTTGGAGAGGCAAAAGAATAAAGGTATGGAAGCGACTATTTATGGAAAGTGCCAAAGAAGCCATTAGGAACCGCAACTGGCATTGGCTGATTCGTCGGGAAAGGAGGCTGCATAACCGGAAATTGGGCGGGAACGCTGTAAGGTTGCAGTCCAGCCGTCGTGAACGGCTGGGAAACGCATAGCTGCAACGGCTGGCCACTTGCGACTACACCTACATCACAAAATGGTTCATCCTAGTTAGGAGCAAAAAACATTGTTCTTTAGGATATCTACTAAGAGATTCAAGTATTTTACCTTGATGCTTCAGGTATTGGACATGTTGTGCGGGAGGTAGAGGACGGGAGAGCATAGGTGGTGGAAGAGGCGGTGTTCCTTGAACCAGATTCTGGAAGAAAGAAGATAGACGATGACACTACACTAAAGAGATTTTCGAACCAACTAACCCAATGACCATATAAACTTAAATTATATGCACCAAGTTCTTACCTGAGAAAGTGGCTGGGCAAATACAAACTGTCCTGATCTCGCAACCAGTACCTGGAGAAAGAGCATTTAGAAACATATACACCAAGTAAAGCTCCTACAGTGCAATTCATTATAACATATACGTTTTTCAAAAAGTGAGTTTTGGGATCTTCCATGAAATACAACCTGAGGATTTGGGTTTACAAACATTGGTGATGCTTGAACAGATTGGTATGGAGAAGTGAATGTCTGTGGTTGTGCCCTGTTAACAGTAGGCCCGATCATCTGCAAAAAGGTGGTACGCAAATGGAAGTCTGATTCATTGATTGCAAAAGAAAAACTAAGTTGGTGGAAAAACTAAAGAAGGCATTTTGTATTACTAAGTCAGGTCAATTCAAAGCGATCTATAATCTGGTCTTCTGTACTGACATTTGTTAAGGATCAGGCTCTTCGTGCTGAAACAAGTAATCTACTCTCAACTACTAGCTGATGAGGCCCCTTTCACATAATATGCCCGAAGAGACAAAGAAAGGCAGAGACAATACTGGAAAGATAATACTTACGTGCTGAGGAAAAGGAACACCGACAGCATTTCCAGCAGTCAAATTACCATATGGTACAAACTTGGAAGACGGAGATGTTTGGGGCATATAAGGGTTGTTCCCCAGATTTGGGTAAACAGCTTCAGGAACATGTAGCATGGGAGTGTTGTTTGGTATATAAGCAACATTTCCAATGTCAGGCATAGCAGTAGGAGCCGGTGAAAGACGTTTTGTATAAGATGGAGAAAAGGTCTTTGCCTCTGGATTCAACTTAAACTCCTGTAAGTATGTGGTCAAAGTATTAAAGATAGAAACTTGGTAATTAAGTAACAGATAAAGTGAAAATGAACCTCAAACTAAGCATATACCAACGACTCCGAAGGTGTTCTCAAAGAAGAAGGAATGGCTAACAAATCTTTAAGACCGAACAATCAAACAAACATAACATGTAATTAGGAATTACCTTAGCCTTTTTGACAGCTTGGATAGGTGCTGGTTCATTAGGAGGTGCCTCTAAACCCTGCCACAACCCTGAGGTTTCATCAACGGCTGTACTTTGTGGGGATGAATTGTCACTGGAAGAGGGCCTTTCAGCAGCATCGTGACAACCATTACTTAGAGGTTCCATCACCAACTTATCTTCTTCTATTGGTTTAACTCTTTCGGACATGCTATCCACTGGATGATCATATGAATGAAAGTTGAGGAGAAGCATGTAAGAAAACACATCAACTTAAAAAAGAAGAAGCAGAAACAACTCAACCATAGCAATAACAAAGCCAAAAACAACTATGGAGAAAATGAACTTACAGCTAGAACTTGAGCTTTGGATATCAACCTGCAATAGGAAAATTAACAAATAAGTAGCTGTTAAGTAAAATAACTAAATCGAGCAATTGGTACTATCCATTGTGCAAGACTAACATTATCCAACGGGCGAACATCAGGAACTTTTTCACTAGGGTTCAAAATCTTGGCTCCTGCACGTCTGGTCAACAAAAGCATTCAAGAATCAAAGAAAAGAAAGAAAACTTATCTAAAGGCAACAATGGCCGCGTGACCAAGATAGTAACTGTTTACCTAAAATGATGATTTCTCCTTCCCTCAAAGCAATTATTTTTAGACTTGTTTGCAGCAGAGAAACGAGGCTCAGAAGGTAGAGTTTCAGTGACTGATCCAACATTCGCAACCTCATAATTGCCTGTAACATTTGACGGAAGCGAGACTCCCTATCAATTCAAAGCACGTCATACACACTGTCACAACACGAAGCTCTAAAAGATGATAAAAAGGGAAGTAAATAAATAAAAGGAGAGACCTCAGCAACTATTTGAACAATATTGGAAGACGTAATAACAAGTGTCTCCACCACACTTCCACTTGCTACGTTCGCTTTACTCTTCCCCTTCTTAGTGATTCTCGCATTCTTCAAAACGATGCCTAAACAGAACAAAAAATAACAAATCAATAGACTGCTTAACCTATCTGATCTCATTGTTACATATAACAAACCAATTAACAGAATCTTCAATTCGATATCGAAGATAACGTTCAGATCTCTAGTGCGACATTGTACCCAATTACTAGAGAGGAGCTCGAAAAACACCAAATCAAGCTAAACATATTGATCGAAGAAGATCAATTAACCGAAAAAAGAAACATACCGAAGCCGTTATCGACGGAAGCAGTGTAGAATAAACCGGAAAACACAGAACCGTCCTTGACGTGAACGTGAACCTGCGATCCAATGATGCACATAGTCGCTATTAACAGCGTTGAGTTCTTGTCGTCTTCCAATTTCCTTTCGTACCCCATCTTTTTGAGCTTTCAACGCAAATTCAAGTTTGATTCTCTCTGAAAATGTTCAAATCTGTAGAAGTATCTATCTATGTACCAGAAACGAAGAGATCTAAAGAGGTGCGAGGGAAGCGACTCTTCCTTATTTTCCCTCGTTCGTTCGTTCTCAGGAAGACACATGGGCCCTTACTTCGTATAACATACCCAGCCCATTTAGAACTATTAAAGATACATTATTTGGGCCTTATTAGGCTCATTTATATCTCGCCGGATGTTTGGGGAGAACCGGCGTGTATACACACATTTTAGATTAGCCCTGGGCAAAACAACCGGAACCGAAAAACTGAACCGGAACCGGAACCGAATCAAATTACCCGAAACCGAAACCGAACCGAAACTCTCAAATATCCGAATGGTTCTTAAATTTCTATATCCGAATAATCGGAACCAAACCGGAACCGAACCAAAAACCGAACGGGTATCCGAATATCCGAAAAACAAGTATCCACTTTCTAATACAAGGTAAAATGTCATCAACCCCACTCGAACATGAAGAGTGAGAACATTGCTATCACCAAACCATGTTATCTTTTATGTACTCTCTTATATTATAAATATATATATATGGTATTTTTATATTAAAATTCAATAAATACTTATAAAACTAGCATTTTATTGATTCGAACTCTAGTTGGATTGACAAATATGCAAGTGTGTAACCACTAGACCACTTTGATTAACATATTAACTCATATATTTTGTATATGTATATTTGATTCATTTATTAAATGGGTACCCGAAACCGAACCGAAACCGAACCGAAACCGAAACTCCTAAGTACCCATTGGGTATAAGAATGATTTATCCGATATACCCGGAACCGAATGGTTCCTACCCAAAACCGAACCGAATACCCAGGGCTATTTTAGATCATGTATGTCTTTATATGGTGACGACTTCATGACTAAGACTAGTCTTTTTACAACTGTTGGGAGTTCTTGACAGTAGATTCAAGAATTTTTATATTGACATTATGTTCTTACACGATTTGATGGTTGCAATGAAAGTCGGAAACAGTAAAAATAAGCATAATGGTCGAATTAGTCAAATGACAAAAAGCCTTTTGTTACGACTTCAAAGGACGTCCAACAATAGTCTGTCACGCGAGAGAGAAACAAACAAAAGAAACCAAGAGTCTTGTGTAGAGATATAGAGAGAGCGAGAGAAAAACTGAGACAAAGAGCTAATACACATCCACTTCCATAATCCATTCACCATTTCCACACGATGGTTCATTCACCAGACAGCTTTCTGCAACTTCAGCTCCATCACGACATACAGATCATGCTTCACTGCATTTCGGAATAACAAACAGAGGGAAAAATAAGTAAGCACTAAGCTCGCAACAGAACATTTATAACATTTTCAATTGCTTTAAACCTCAAACAAGTACCTGCTGGTAGCCACCAGGCTGCTGGTGGTAGTTTCCATAGCCGGCACCAGGGTAGCCACCATAGTAGGCGCTAGGGTCCTGAGGAGGAGGTGCATATCCGTAACCTTCATATCCCTGAGGAGGAGGATACCCATAGTATCCCTGGTCAGGTTGAGTGACATGAGTCTGTTTGTTGTTAGGACTGCGACCCCATGAAAGACGAATGCTTTGTCCGCCAAGTTGTGTTCCATTCAACTGGTTCAGTGCTTGCTCTGCACATGCCCTGATGCACACATACAAGAGAAAAAGATATGTCAAACACAATTCTCAAAAATAAAAATGAAGTTCATCTACACGGTCACACTACCTATTAGCATACTGAACAAATCCACAACGTTTTCCTGCTGGAATTTTCACATGAACAAGTTCGCCAAACTGACCAAAAACTGACTTCAAACCATCTTCTGTCACACTTTCATCTAAAGCTCCAACAAAAATCTGGTAAAGCAAAAAGGAATGCGCTTATATTCACTCAATATGCCCTCTACATAGAACAGACCTAAGGAAACCAAAAACAAAGCACGTACCGTTGTGTTAGTTGGATCACTTTCTCCGGGATTTCCTTGAGTGCTCTGATATGCACCTGCAAGTAACAGACAAGAGACCTTAAACTTCTACATTCTAAAGCAAACAGACACTAAAACAAACAGGTGACGGAACAAGTTGCAAAATTATCCAAAAATATCAGCAGATAAAGAAAGTGGCATATTTTATACAACTTGGAGATTAAGGTACAGAGATTCTGAAGCTAGTAGATTACTTACTGAATCATTAACGGGTGTTCTAGGCGCAATGTGGATCTAACTTTGAGAAATTAGGGCACGTGACCAAAATTCTACGGGGATATCACATTATCACAAGTAACCTAAGTTCCTTGCATGGTCCGACACTCGTTACCAAAGTAATCAACTTGCTGAACCAAGATAACTAACTAACAACAAAGAAGTGTTGCTAGCATAAACTTAGAGGAGACCAGTAACTGAAAGAAGGAAATAAAAAAATTGTAACACTAACTACTGAAAGAAATTGAACTGAGAGGTATGAAGAAGATTACAAAAGGATTGCATACTGGAAAAGAAGCGAAATGTAATGAACTGTATAACATGAAAAAAATAAACTTAAGAGTAAAAGACTTATGCTTGAAAAGTAAGGAGCTGAAACAGATAAATTTGAGACTGTAAAAGCTAATTGTAATTAACTTCTTCTGAAAACATAACCAACTGACCTAAATGAGGCCACGCAATAAAGTGGTATCATTTTCAGCTGTAATCAGTTCCAGACAGAGCCTCTTGTTCTCCTGCTTTAAGACAACATGAGTTTTTTTCTCATAAGCTTTAGGATGTTTTGCGATATTAAATTCGTAAGTGCTGAATGGTATGAACCGGAAGGAAAAGGACGGTATTAAATATAATTTTAAGGCCTTAACTAATCAGAAAGATAAAGGTAAATGAATACCCCAAGGAATATACAATCAACTAACATAGACAGTTAAAAGACAAAAGCGAGTCATATCACCACTCTCAACATACTCATAACTCATCAGATATCTGGTTCAGCTTAATAGTAAAACATACCTGGTTGTTGCATCGTAAGAGGCTTCTTGTTAGCAGCTGGACCAGTACGCATAGGCCTGGATGAGCAGTATTGACCATTCATCTCAGTTATGGCACGAATCTGCTCACTCTCATCCCCAAACTTGACAAATCCGTACCCCTTGGACCGTCCAGTGGTCCTATCAGTCACAACTTTAGCGCCCTTGACAGAGGAATACACAGCCTTAAACGTCTCAGTAAGCATATAGTCGGTAACATCAGGTGCCAGATCTCCAACAAAAACTGTGTGCTCAGGCCCGTCAGCCTGGCGTCTCTCTCCAGCTCCAAGCTGAGCCCAGTTCAGCCTGAAGGTCTGCTCACACCCCGGCATTTGAGCACCATTGTAGGTCTGCAAAATCCTCTCGGCTGCAGCGTGGCTCACAAACTCAATAAACCCATAACCTTCAGAGTATCCGCTCTGTTTATTGCGAATGACTTTAGCTTGTTGAACCTGCAACCACCAAAGCAAAAAAAAAAAAAAACATAGAGTCTTCACCAACAGTCATAAGGTTAAAACTTATAAAGAACGAAACTTTTTTCAAATGAGTAAAAATTGATGCTTTAGATTAATGAAATTGACTATTACCTCACCAGTGAGTGTAGAGAAGATGTTCCTGAGGTAGCTCTCGTCCATCCATGGCTGGAGGTCTCCGATCCACAAGGACCGGATCTCTCCACCTGATCCTGGATTCTGAGATCCACCGCCATACTGCTGCTGTTGACCAAGAGACGGCGACGACTGAGGATTCCATCCTGCCGGAGGCTGACCCTGTTGCTGCTGCTGCATCATCATCCACTGCTGGTGGTGGTAAGCTTGCTGGTCCCGCCCTGATCCTGCTGCAGCAGCACCGTTAGCGGCTGGAGGTGGCTGCTGCATCATGACGTTCACCTAAAACAATGGAGGATGCCGCTCGGACAAAAGGGCAAAAGGACAGAGAGAGAGATAATGTCGTCTGTGTTTGCATTTTGTAGGAAAAGAAAAAATATCTTTAATGATTTTGGACCTCACATGGCCCAATATAAAAGCACGATGATTTCGGTTCGCAATAACCGAAGATTTGACCGGTCTGGATCCGGTTTTTGGGATTTTTTTTTGGTCGGCGGTTTTTGGGATTTAAAACCCTACTTTCAGCTGTAACACGTCGCCGGAATCTTTTCTCGTTCTAAACCCTAAACCCCTCTCACCTTTCAGACATGGTGGAATCAAAATCAGACATTGAAGAAGAACAAGGTACGTTAAGAGGTAGAGCTCTGCTTTAGCAAATTCTGTTTGATTTTGCGACCAAAAACAAAAAAAAGTTTCGAGCTTTGTTTTGCTTAACAAAAAAAGTTTTAGTCTTTGAATAGCTGTGTTCAAAAAAAAAAAAAAAGGTCTTTGAGTAGCTTTGATTCTCTTGACTAGTTGTGAGTAGTTTACTTTCTAATTGAATCACCTGTTTGCCATTTCAGGAATGGTGGTGAACGGAGGAGGGAACAGTAATCTAGAGGTGGTGATGGCTTTTGGACCGTCCCACGAAGCTAAACTTAGGGAACTGTTGCATAAGCTTTGCTCAGAAGAGATTAAGCTATGCTCTGATGCCTCAAAAGAGTTTGTCAAGTTACTAAAAGGAGAAACCGGCGGCGATTTGTTGCGTCTATATTTCCAAAAGTCACCTGAGTTCGCTGAGCTTCTAGAGGCATGGAGGATTCGACATGGAAAGCAAGGACTACACTATATATTCTCTCTTATCCAGACGGTGTTGAGCCATCCAGAGGGGAAAGGTAGATCAACTGATATCGGAACAGCTCTTGACCGGTTCTGTTTGTTACTTATTCAAGATAAAATGGATGAGATTTGCAAAGGATTAAATAGCAAAGAGAGTAAACAGCAGAACGCTGCGCTTGGACTGTTGACTTCTATGGTTAGACGTGGTTCACGTTTGGCGTCAGAGATAGCTGGGAAGTTCGATTTTAAGGGTTTTGCGAAACTGGCGGAGTATAAAACGAGAGGAGGGGGTGGCAACGCGACGAGGAGGGCTTGTGTTGTTTTTGCAGTATCATTCCTCGAAGTTGGGAAGCCGAGGTTGTTAAGCGATGTTTTACAGAAGAAGGAAATGTATTCGAAAGTCCTACGAGGCCTTGGGAAAGACGATGATGACGACGACACTGTGGCGTATGCCCTGTCTACGTTGAGTAACAAGATCCTTGTTGAAGAATCAATGGTTCTTCCTAGTCTAAGGAGTGTTCTTTTTGGAATTGCTACACTAGAGCAGCTAGCCAGCATTTCAGCAAGAGAGGATGATGGTGGGATTGTGAATGAGTTGGCCCATGATGTGCTTGTTAAAGTTTGTACAGACCCGTGTAATGGATTGATGCCAGATGAAACGAGAAAGTTGACTGGCAATTTAGAAAGACTGCTAATGTTCATGAAGAAACTGAGAGCAACAGAGATTGTTTATCACAGGGATTTGCTTCTAGCAATTGTTAAGGGTAGACCGTCTTTAGCTTCAGCTTTCTTTGAAGAGTTTCCATACAATGTGGAAAATTTTGCATCACCTTCCTGGTTAGTCTTCTTTAGAGTACCATAGTGTATCTATATCTTTATTTTTGAGTGCTGTTTTTTTCTTTCTTTTTGCATACTAATTGAAGTTATTGCAGGGTTTCTTCTATTTCATTGGCAGCAGATTTGGTATCTTCAGTAAGAAATTCATTTTCTTTTGAGTTTCTCAATCCAGATCAACGTTCTACACCTTCAGGTGGTTCAGAAGTTCAGACTATCATGAAAGAAGTTCAGACTATCATGAAATGTATATGCCCCCGACCATTTAGCCGGTTGTTGATCACCAGAGGGATGCTTTGCCGTAAATTTTTTGTGAAACATGGGACCTTGAGATTCCTCTCGGAGACGCTTTTGCTCTGGGATTCGTTTGTTACGGCTTCTTGTAGCTGCTCTGAGCAAATTCAGGCTTCTCTTGAGCGAGATGTCATGGGTGAGGTGAAAAGCTTTTTTCCAGATTCTCAGGTGTTATTGACTGAGCTGAAGTCTCAGAGCGATGCTAGTGGAATTCAAAAGGCGTCTTTGAAGAGAAAAGCAGAGTTGAAGAGTGGAGTAGTAGGTAGAGAAAAACGCATTAAGAGATCTGAGAAGGATGTTTTGGACGAAGTGGCTGGTGATATCGTCATTGGTGGGGTAGGTTTGGCAGAGAATCCTGTGGATGCTCAGATGTTAGATGGAAATGAATATCTTCAGAATGTTTCAGAAATTTGGGCTTCAGAGCGTTGTTCCAAGCCTGTTGATTCAGTCGAAGAAGCAGAGATGTACTTGCGCATAAAGATTATGGATGTTCTTAGAATTTATGTGGTATGTTGACTTTTCACATTTTGTACAATATTTTGTTAAGATGCATATGCATTAATAATAGGCTAGTAGCTTTGACATTCCTCATCTGTATTTGATGAACTCAGGTTTTAAGCTACATGTTTTTCATTTTTGCAGCGTACTGTGCCTAATGTGCTTGAAGGATCGTTTGATGTCTTCATGAAATTTCTGCCTAATCAACGTTCTTCATGGCTGCCAGCTGAATTGCAGAGAGCTGTCTTGTCTTTTCTAAATGAGTACATCAGCTGGACGCCAAGGTCCCAAAGCGAGAGCATTCCTACAAGAATGCCACCACTTATGTACATGCAGTTGGAAGTATTCGTGAATTTGTTTCTTTTCTCATCAGACGACGAGGTGAAGGATCTAGCGTACAATTTAGCAGTGGTAGCTATGAGCAGCACTGGTTCTTTTGACAAAAATCTAAGTGAAATTGGTGCATGGTTTCGGTTTCTACAAGGTTTTGGAAAGACTAAAGGACCTCTTAAGGTTCAGGAGGCTGTACAGAGCACGTCAGCAGTTGTCATCTCCTTTTTATATGATGCAGTTAGGACAGTTGGAAAGAATATGTTCAAGTACTTGGATATTATCAAAAGTAGCCTGTCCCATTTAAAAGGTATAGTGTCTTCAAAATCAATATGTTCAGGTGATAAACCTAGAGGAATTTATTGATTGGTCCATCTTCTATGTTTTGGTTGCAGGTGTATCAATTGGTTTCAGCCCCCTAATTGTCTGTGTTCTGCAAAAGTGTGTGAAGCTACTAACTGTATCTAAAAGCCTTACTTTCCCGGAGAAGTCAGCAATATCTCTGTACGTTTGCACCACGCTGAAATATCTTTTGCAAACTCAGGTAACTATACATCTGCAGATATATTGTATATATACTTTACCATGCAATCGCTTAAGATACCAATACCTTTTCTGTGTATTGATTATTGTAGGTAGATTCCAGACCACTCTCATGTTTGGTGGAGTCAGTTTTGTCTGAGGTGGTTGATGAATCTAAGGATTCTCTATGTGAATGGTGGCCATTGAGAGCGTTGCTGGTTTTCTCAAAATCTTTGTCAGACAAAAAACCTTTCGTCTTGCATTCCAGAAGGACAATAGTTCGATCTGCCGATGCTTCTTTTGCAGATACTCTTGATGAGATCAAAGGGATGGTGAGACGTAGTTCTCCGGATGAAATTGCTGGAATCGTTCAGTCGTTCTCTTCTGCATTGATATGTGCAAGACCTGAATCTATTCTGGAGAATTTTGATTCTGTGATGGCTATTTCTTGGACTCTCTACGGAACATCATTCTCAATCTTACAGGCGATGGCCTTTCTAGAGGAAGACTTCCTCGGAGACCTTTCAAAGCTATCGCCTGACTTACTTGTGCGAGGTTCAGAACTTACTGGGTCAAGAAATCTTCTTGAAGGAACAGTATATAGTGAGGGTGGTTTTGATGACGACTCATTCATAACTGAAGAAATCAAAAGTAAGATGGACGTTTGCGATACTGAATCTCCTGCCTTCCCTACCTTTTTAGAGCAGCTTCCGTTTCCTGAATTGCTTACCGCAATTAAGAACATGGATATATCTTGGTTACCAAGAGTATCAAAGCTACTGCTGCTAAAAGTTTCGCATCCCAAAAGTGATAGCTTTGAATCTATCAAGTTAATACTCTTCCATCTCTACCATATACGATCCTCTTACAAGGTTCAACCATCTCCGGTACTCTGTCAACTCTCTGAGATCTGCTTACGTCTCATCAAGCACTTGTTCTCTCAAATATCAGAGCTGGAACCTTCTTCAGATAAAGTGCTTGCTCCTTCTGCAAAGTGGAAGCATCAAGTGGCCCAGACTGTTCTTTGCCACCCAGTTGTGATGGCACTGTTGGAGAGTCCCTTGGATTGTGGCACATTACCTCAAGTGCAGAATGTTGAGATGTTTTCAGAAACGTCACTGGCAACGGGGAGGATGGTTCTTAGTGAAATAGATCAGCACATCCGTGATCTATTGGCTTCTACTTGTGAGCATTTTTTGTTTGATGAGAGACACATTGTGCAGAAAGGGGAACTCAGGGAGAATAAGTCGATTGTGGCTTTTAAAAACTTGGTGGAAACACTTCTCTTGGAATTCAGAAGCAAGTTGGAGCTTTGTGTTGGTACTCAAAGTTACGCGCCGCTTCTACAACCATCACAAGTAATTCATGCTTTGTTGAGGTTTATATCACCTTTTAAACTCTTTAATCTTGCTCGCTCCATGCTGATTGATGTGGAAGAATTGGCAAGCCCAAATTTGAGTAAGATTGTCAGTTTGGGATTGGATATTGCTGGCGGGGCTTTCGAAATGCTTACATTGTATTCACAGCAGCCGGCTGCTAAGAGAAAGACATATGATTTGCTATGGGATTTAGAAGAAAATAATTATGACAGTAACCTCCTTGAGGAAGTCTATAGCCTAGCATGCAGGTTTTCTACCTGTTTTGGTTTGGTTTCGGCAGACACGTGTTTGCTTAAAGTTGGGGGTGGCATTTTCAGGGGGAAACATAATCAGCATAGTAGTGCTCACCTGTTGACCTTGATAATCTCACAGATTGTTGGTAGAACCCCTGAAGACTTGATTATCCATTGCATTAACCAGGCAAGCATGACCAGAGCCAAGATATTGTTTTATCTTGTGGAGTCCAGTCCCTTGCATCGGTCAGTCTTTGGACACTTTTTCTATACTATGCTACGTAAGCAACAGGGTGACGCTGCGCTTACTGATGATCAGCTTATCATGCTTCTGCCTGCTGTGCTATCCTATCTGTCACCGGTTTTTGCTAAACCCGAGAAACCGTGTAGTAGATGTTTGGATATAACTTCATTTTATTCAAATATACTAAGAAATGGTTTTCTACAATGGCCGAAGTTTTCTTCTGGGTGCATCTTTGAAGAGAAATATGAAGAGATTCTTCTGTCGGCGAATGAGGATATCGACACTATGTTCAAGGCGAGTCTTCTTGGGAAGGCAGTACGTATGTTTCAGGAGCACTTGGCCTGGACTGAAAGTCCAACTAAAACAGAAGATCTCTTAAAGGTATTCCAGTCCATGTTTCCTCACACTAGTGCTGGCAAAGAGATGTTGGATTGCGAAATTAAGGAAGTGGACGTTCAGTCTGTTGACTGTATGTTCAATGTTGCCATCCGTGAAGTTGCCAAAGTCGAACTCTCAAGGATCTGCTTGTTTCCTGCGGATAGCAATTTCAAACGTCAAGCAGCTAGTTGTGTGAAGGAGAACTCCTCAGAAATGGGATCCAACAAAGATAATTTATTCACGGCGTTATTGGATTACTTAGTTGATAGGTGGCAATGTGTTGTCAAGAGATTTGATGGTTCTTTTAAAGGGAAGTCCGAGGAGAAACAAGACAAATGTGGGTTGCTGTGCAAAAGTCTTGAAAACTTCATTCTGAGAAATATTCTAAAGTTTTTGGAAGACATGTGCGAGGAGCTTGTTCACTTGGATTCCCTTCCTTTCCTGGAGGGACTGATGAAGTCAGTTCTTCTGTACAGATTTGAGGACTCGATGACATTGAAGATACTGAGGGAAATTTTCTGCATATTGTCTAGAGGAAAGTACTCATATGCGTCATATATACAACTCCTAATATCTCACTCTCAGTTTACACCGACTATCAGTTCTCTATCATCCTCACACACTGGTGATTTATTTAGGCCTATCTCCAGCATTCTAAAACATCTTATCATCCCAAGTCCAAGTTCTGTCGGAGTTGGAAGTTGTCGTCTCCAAGCACCTGACTATGTGAAGCAGTTGGAGATTGTCAAAATTCTCAGAGTGCTGCTCTCCAAATGTGGAAAAGATTCAGGAATCATTCTGAAAGAACTGCATTTTCTTCTTCTGTGTTCTTATGGTGCAACACTAAGAGAAATGGACATAGAGCTCTACAGGCTGATACGTGATATCGAATTAATTGACGAAGAGCACACGCTAGATGTTTCTGAAACAGGTTATTTGTGGGGCAAAGCTGCCTTGAAAATGAGAGAGGGACTACGTCTCTCTCAGGATGCATCTGACGGTGGTGAAGATGATTTAGTGGAAGATCTCCGACAGAGACTTTTCAAAGAGAATCTTTGTGTTGATCCCAAAATATGTGCTCTAACTGTTTTGTATTTTTCTTATCAACGGAGCGCAGAGGTATCTGATAACTCTTACCTATCTGACGATCCAATAAGCGAGGTACTGTCTTTTATTTTAATTCAGTTAAAAGTTCTTGCCATTGCATTTTCAAACAAGTCTCTTTTCCGTGTGTAGGACATTGAACGATATGATCCGGCTTTCATCCTGCGATTCTCACTACACTCATTGACCGTGGGATATATTGAACCTTTGGAATTCGCTAGTTTAGGCTTGCTTGCAGTTGCATTTGTGAGCATGTCTTCAGCAGATCTTGGGATGAGAAAATTGGCCTATGACACTCTTATGATGTTTCTGGATGTTCTTGAGGTAATAGTTATTTTATGTTTAACTTATATGTATGCATTGCCTGTTTTGACTGTCTACTGATGTTCTCCTTAGAACCTCTAGGTATTAACACTTCTTTAGTACATTGTATTTTTAGTAATTTAAAACTGTACACAGTATGAGAAATGATATTAAAAAGGGAAATATTTGGGCCTACAGAGAATTTGTAATTGCAACTGCTAAAAGTCATTTTTGGTTTGCTGGGGTTATGGGTCCTAGGCCTACCAATCCTTTTCGCTCCTGTCTTCAGTTAATTGGTTTTACAAAGGAACATTGCTCAGATTTGTTCTTTGATTATTCCAAAGTTAGATTGCTTCTTTTTAACTAAAACTTTTTGATGTAGAGTGGTACGAGGAATAAGCAAGTAAAGTGGATTAAGCTTCTTCTGCTGTGTCTGAAAAATGGAGTTGAGGAACCATGGCAAAGAATCCCAACTGTTTCTGCTGTTTTTGCCGCTGAGGCATCTCTGATATTGTTGAATTCTTCTCACGAACATTATGTTCCCATAAAAAAACTGTTGAAGAGCTCACCTTCACTGAATCTTAGGGTACTTATTCTCTGAAAACTATGAAACATCATCTTTATTTTTCACACTTTGCCAGCACTGAAACTGTTTTTGGTTTTTCTCTTTGTAGGGAATACCTTTGTTTCATGAATTTTTGTGGAGCAGTGCATTTAACTTTAAATCACAGAGGCTTTGGGAACTTCGCCTAGTGTGCGTAGGCTTGAAATCAGATGAAGATGCTATACTCTACATTAGAAACTCCATCCTTGAGGATATGATGAGTTTTTTCTCAACTCCTCTTGCTGATGATGAAACTAAAGGACTAATCCTTCAGGTGATACTTTCTTTTCTAAATGTCACTTCGTGTTAATTTTGCATTATACAGCTTCAAACTTAATATAAGGCTAACTCTGAAAACATATTTCTGTGGTATCTTTTTCAACTTTGAGCAATCCAATGCGACAAAATCTTAAATTCTTTCACTTTTCAGGTTTTGAGGAAGTCAGTCAAATTCCATAAGACGGCCAGACATCTAGTTCAAAATTGTGGTCTGTTTTCATGGTGTTCATCACTTATCTCAATGTTTACTACAAAGCCCATTAGAGACGAAGATTTTCGCCGCTTGGTGGTTGTCTTGGAGGTATGTACAGTATCAGTCCATTAATGCTATTAGTCATGGTCAAGCGTGCACATTGTTTTATTGAATCAACCATATGATTATTGTCTATATTGCATCAAGACTCAAGAGTCCTTATGTAGAATAGTGTATTCGTTAATTGAATTTCTTTGTGATATTGCTTTATCAGGTTATAACTGATGTTCTTGCCTCCCGAAGCGGTACAGAGTGGTTGCAAGAGGAAGAGATAAAAGGGCCCTATGAAGAATGTGTTCAGAAAACCATAATAGAGTCCGACCACAAAAAAAAACGAATTGCATTTCCCCTCGAAGGGCTAATGGAAGTCTCATCGCGATTATGCGGACTTTTAGGTGATGGATTGGTTTCAGTACAAGAAAATAGTACTTTGGTTGATTTAATTCTGCAGATACTGTCTGCTACTCTAAAGATATCACAGAACCTACGAAAAATGTACCAGCCACATTTCACCATCACTATCGGTGGGATATTACAACTCTTTGAGGCTGTTGCTAACTGCGATTCTCCTGAAGTCGAAGCTAGTGCAGAGCGTGGGCTTGATACTATATTAATGAGCACCCCACCATTTGAACTTATATGCATGGTATTTTTCTCCCTCTCTTATTTTCTGACTTATTGAGCATCCCTTCAATTTGCTTTGAACAGTTTAAAAAGTTTTTGTATTATTTGATATATTTGTTCAGGACGCAGACAAGCTGAGAAGGTTTCTTTTGTGGGGAACCTCGACAGCCTTGAAGAGTGATCTTAAAAAGGGATCTAAGCCAAGTGAATCTCATCAAGATACTAAAACACTCACTGAAGAACCACAAGAGGAGACTATGGTAGCAAAGTTTCTACGTTGGCTGTTGGCTTCTGTGATTCTTGGGAAGCTTTATTCTAAAGCTAATGATTCGGAGCCGGCAGTCTTAAGTAAAACAACGCCAGAATCTTTGTTGACGTTGTTAGAATACTTTAAGACAATGAATCTCGAAGGTAGCGAGATGAAGTCAGAGCACATAATAGGGGAAGTAATCGTATACCTCCAACAGCTTTCGTCTACAAGCTACAGTGTTCTCCCCTCTGTTGTTTGTGCACTTTCTTCCTTGCTTCTTCGTAATGGCCTCGAAATTGCAGGTATGCTACTTTTCACCAACTTATATAACTCTTGTGCTGGGAATTGAACTTTGGGATGGAGTAGGTTTGGGTTTTGATATTGGAATGAAGCTTGCTGCATGAATTTCGGTTGGTTAGAGATATCTGCTGAAACTATAGTCTTTGATGTGTTCGTTCTTAGGTGTTAAGCTACATCTGTGTATGTCCGTCCCAATATGCTCACGTGTTTCTGCCTATCAACATGTCTGAAACTTGAAATTTTGCTATTCTTCTGCATAGGTTCAGAGTCTGATGGCGATTACAAGCTCATCAAATCTCTGTGTTCCAGAATAAGCAGTCCTCCTGAGGCTACACCAGACTGGAGATGGTAAACGATTCATCGATTGTTCAGTCACTTTGTACAACTTTGTTCATCATTCCAAAGCTTGACCTGATTTTTTATCCGCAGGTCATATCATCAAGCACGGAAGGATCTTTCATCCGAACCGGCCAGAGATCTGCAAAAGATCGATGAACGCCATGCATGCCAACACCTTCTGCTGATATTCTCTGATATGCTAAGAGTAAAGCCAGGGGAGTCTCAAAAGGTGTTGCTTCATAAAAGTTTTGACATGTCTAGTTTATTTGATTGGGAAAGAGGTTTAGCTGAGACCTAGTCGTTTTGTTTCATCATCCAAATCAATCTGTTTTGCTTTATCAGTTATCAGTGACATAAGTTATTGATTGACACATTGAACCATAGTCAAGTTTTGTTGTATCAATGATAAATGTTACCAAGTGATTTCCATATAAAGTTAAGAGTAAAGCAAATAAAAGCTCTCAGCTAATGAGCCCACGGAAGATAACGTCTGAACTATTTTATACACAAAATGTATACATAATCTTATTTACTTTGAATCCAAGTGATTTCTAATGTATCTGAAGAGACCTTCACGTGTGATTCGTGGATCATTCATTACACGAAAGTCATACCTAACAAACAGACAACACAGTTCATAAGTTGGTTCTAGCAGTTCTTTGGTCTGTGGTACTTTGGAGGTAGAGACGGGCAGTGTTCGTTCATATGCGGGTATGGCTCCATAGTGTTGTAACCGGGAAGCTCCATTCTGTATTTCCCAAGTATTTGACAGTACGGAAGCTTTACATCGTCGTTGTCATTGCACCATTTGGGCAAACGGCTTGCATTGTTCTCGAAAAACTTGAGCATGTAAGCATCTTTGATCTGCAAAAAAATTGATTCCTCTGTTCAGTGTGTGTGTAGTATCTTCTAGATTATGCATATGTTAGTTCCCTTACCGTGAATTCAGTGACTTGGATGGAACTAGAGATTGGATCAAACAAGCCACCTTCTTTGTACATTTCGAGGATGAAGGCGATACAAGAAGTTGATTTCCCATCGCTATATACCCAATCATCTTGTTCAGGAACTGCTAGCAACTCGTCAAAAGAGGATCCACGCTTTTCGACTTCCACGAGTACATCAGGAAGATCAAGACCCTGCCATTTCACAACATCTCAGAGAAAGAACTAAACAAAACGAATAACATGACAACAGAGAAGAATTTTGAACAAAACGCTAATACCTCTGTCCCGAGACGCTTGTTAAGAGCTTCATTCCACATATTAGCAGCATAATCAGGCTGGATTTTGCTCCAAACCGTCATGACAGAAGCCACCTGAAAACATATAAAAGAAAAGAAAAGAAAAGAAGATACAGAGCAAGGATTCATTAACCTCAACAAAGATGTTGTTTAAAGAGAGAACAAGAAAGAGACGAATTAAAATTTATATTTTCATCAACGCAAAGGTTCTTTAAGAAATGAAAACGTACGAGATGAGCATCCAGAGGAGGTGGGTAGTTCCCGCTGATGGTATCGATCCAGCTAAAAATCAAGTTGTGATAGCCATACGGTTTACCATCCATGCTGCGAGCATATTCCCATGCAGCTGTAACATTAAACCTGGCTCGATAATCAGGATGCAACGGTAGCAATGCAATATGGGGATTTGCGTCAT
This sequence comes from Brassica oleracea var. oleracea, assembly GCF_000695525.1. Lineage (NCBI taxonomy): Eukaryota > Viridiplantae > Streptophyta > Magnoliopsida > Brassicales > Brassicaceae > Brassica > Brassica oleracea. The sequence continues at coordinate 13,618,902 of NC_027748.1, forward strand.
CCTTGGTTTGTTCGAACTCCCACCACTCTTCCCATGGCAATACCGCTATTACATCTTCTCCCTATGACCCATAACAACATATAATATTAGTTTCGTCTCAAATCATGCGACCTCTAAGCATTTGAAGTGTTACCTTTTCATTTTCATTACCGGATTCACCAACCCAGAGTTTCCCATCAGAATCCCTCAAACAGACAGCAGTGTGACCAGCATAAGCTCCGCTTACCCACTTCTCAAGAGTCTCAAACCCACCCCACCGCCCACGGATCTTTGAGATGGCTAGCATGTCCCCAGACTGGATTTCATCCGTAGTGATATTAGTAACCCAAGGCTGAGGACGAGCATAGAAATTAGCACCCATATGCTTCTCAAGAAACGCTATATTAGAATTCTCTCCCCAACCGGTGTTGGTAAAGAGAGGGAAGACATCCCACAATGCTCGGAGAGTTCCCACCATCCCTGCTTCCATGAGGAATATCGAAACTCCTTTCTGCTTAACCTGATCAAATAGTGTGAGAAACCATTAGACATATGAATACTAAAACTGAAGAAATACAAAAAAAAAATAGCAGCTTGAGCTTACATAGTCATACTCAGCTTTTCCTTCCCACTCATTGAACTCCATGGTGTGCTCCCTTGAAATGAAGTACCAATCCCATGTCACACGGTATGGTGTCACAAAGACATAAATATCCATGCAAGTCCAACTATGTGCCTTGTCAACCTTCATAAAAACACGCAACAGCTTGAATCAATCATAAGATACATCAATCAAAAACAGTTTTCACATGATCATATACAAATATAGAAACAAAGCAAATGAAGTAAAATCAATCAACAAGTCTCTATTAAGAACCTCAAAACTATAAACCCACATAACTTTAGCATAATCCCTCAAAATCAAACCTTTAAAATTTATTCAAAAAAAAAAAATCAAACCTTTAAACATACAAAAAAAAAAGGATTCATCATTTCGTCACATCATTATACACAAATATAGAAACAAAGCAAATAAAATTAATCAACAAGTCTCTATTAAGAACCTTAAAACTGTAAACCCACATACAAAAATTCAACATATTCCCTCAAAAATCAAACCTTTGAAACATACAAAAAAAAAAGTTCATCATTTCGTCACCTTAATGTGAAGTGTACCGCCGCCGAACTCGGAACCGGACTTGTTATTGAGCTCCAACCAAGCCTTGTTCTCGTAAAAGCAAGCGCCTTTCCACTCAACGGCGTCGTTTTTGATAGAGGCGGCGCCTATGTAAGTGGGGAGGAGGTCGACGGCGGAGTTGAGAGAGTTGAGAAGCGGCCAGGAGAGTTGTCTCGGCAAGAGCGGGAGAAGGTCCCGAGGGTGAAATGGTAATTTGACGGATGAAACGGTGAGAAGCATCAGCACGGTAACGGCGAAGATGATGGCCGGAGAAGACGAAGAAACCGCCATGGGTCAATCAAAGTGTCTCACTTTCCGTGTCGAACTCGCAACTGTTAATGACTTGGTTTAACGTATTTATTCGAGAGTATATTCCTCGAATACATGTAATCAAAACTTAATATTAAATTTATACTTAATACATTTTTTTCGGGGGTGTAATAGCTATTTTGAAAATGTTAGGTATCATTTGGTGAATGTAGAAACCAAGAAGCCAAATTCTGAAACTTTTCTACAAGTTTCGCAACTGGTCATCACTAGTGATCACTATAGCCCCACGCATCTCTTACGTAAACCACAACATAACCACAGCCTAATCCCCTCCTCTTTATCATTGGCTTAAAGTTTGAAAAAACAACTAGAAGACACATCATCTCTTTCAATGGCTGTTTCATTTCAAACCAAGTACCCTCTAAGACCCATCACCAACGTCCCAAGAACCCACCGTCCTTCATTTCTCCATGTTCGTGTCACGTGCTCTGCTACTACCACAACCACCACAAAGACTCAGCCTAACCGTGAAAAGAAGCTTGTGGTTGAGAAACGTTTAGTGAGTCCTCCTCTTTCCAACGACCCAACTCTGCAGTCTACATGGAATCACCGCTTATGGGTAGCAGCTGGTTGCACCACCTTGTTAGCTTCTTTAGCTAAGTCTATCACTGGAGGGGTTGGTTCTCATCTCTGGCTCGAACCAGCTTTAGCCGGTTATGCAGGGTACGTCTTGGCTGATCTTGGCTCTGGTGTGTACCACTGGGCCATTGATAACTACGGTGATGAGTCAACGCCACTAGTAGGATCTCAAATCGAAGCGTTTCAGGGTCACCACAAGTGGCCTTGGACAATCACCAAAAGGCAATTTGCCAACAATCTACACGCTCTGGCACGAGTCATAACCTTCACGGTGCTTCCACTAGACCTTGCGTTTAACGACCCTGTGGTTCATGGCTTTGTGAGCACATTTGCATTTTGCATAATGTTTAGCCAGCAGTTCCATGCTTGGGCTCACGGAACTAAGAGCAAGCTTCCACCTCTCGTCGTGGCGTTGCAGGACATGGGAGTGCTTGTTTCAAGGAAACAGCACGGGGAACATCACCGAGCACCGTATAACAACAATTACTGCATTGTGAGTGGGGTTTGGAACAAGGTTTTAGATGAAAGCAAGGCCTTTGAAATACTGGAGATGGTGTTGTTCTTCAAGCTCGGGGTGAGACCGAGGTCATGGAGTGAACCAAACTCTGAGTGGACAGAAGAAACTGACCTCTCCAGTAGCCAAGCGTAACCAATAGTTACAAGGTGGCCCTACAGGTGTTTGAAAACACAATTATTTATACATGTACAAGAAAATTGATGGAATAAACAAATAAGATTATTTTTACGTAATTTATATGCAATACAGAGTGAGTTTATTGAGTACAAAGCATGAAAAAAAAGAGAGCATGTAATAGTTTTTAAGTATCAGAACCAACAAATGAGTAAACAGAAGAGACACAAGGGAACCAGTACTGACATTTTCCGTCTTTAATGCCATTGTCGATCATTGCAAGGCCCTCCTGTAAATAAATTAATAGTAAAATTACAAAGTTTCAGGACCCACACTGGTTCATTGGTTGGTTGCATTGTGCTAACCATATTGGAGAAAATGCATACCTCTAACAAAGTTTCGCGAGCATCTATGACCCGACCTGATGTCCACGAGAGCCGTCTTCGTACTTGTTCCACGGTCACAAAGCCTTGAACCCTGTGGGGAAAGCAACATGAATCCTCTAGTTAATTCAGTGAAAGGATAATGCAAAAGATGAATGTTATGATTATAACCTGAGCCAGCTCCAAGATTTGGTTATGGTCTTTGTTGAGCTCAGTGGGGACAAGTTTTTTCTTTGTTGAGTTCAAATTTACTTTTTCTGTTGAAAATCTGAAAAGAAAAAACACAAGTCAGATAGTACCTTTAGCTTGCTAATAGCTCGGAGACAATCATCTTCGGTGACAGCTTCACGGTCTTTTTTCCTTCTCTGACGAAGATGGCTGGATAGCTCTTGCAAGCTGATCGAACCTCCATTGAGTGACCTTGTAAGCATGCAAACTTCAATAATCTAAACGCCTGTTTGATCAATTTACACTACTGTTCAGATACATGTAGCAATTCCAAGTAAGAAAAAAGAATATATATATATATATATATATATATATATACCAGTGTTTACTCCCTTATCCAAACATAGACTTAAGAAGCCAGAGCAAACAATATAAGCGTATCTTCTATGGCACTAGAAGAGAACATGTGAGAGAAGAGGCATAACATACCAAGTTCATAGTAGAAGTCACCAATTCCAAGGAGCTCAGCCCAGAAGCCCTTGTTGGAAGCAAGTGGATCCACACCAACTTTAGCACACATTTCATGGAACCGAGCTCTAAAGGCTGGATTTTTACGAATGTCATTCTGCAACCAAAAAAGTTTCTTTTTTTTTTTTGTGAAATTAACCATACTAATCGAGATCCGACATATCATGTAATAAAAAGACAATCAAGAGACGATGATGTAGCAACAAATCCATAGACTTCAACAAAAAAATTGGACCTTGTGTTTACGAACGTGGCGAGCTGTTCTTTCATCATATCAGTTCGTAGCTTTGCCACATTCTCTCCTAGTAACCGGTATTGGTCCTGATTGATTTTTTTCATGGAGATCATAAGAATTATACCGAAAAACAATCAACAAGAGGTACGGTTAGAATATCAAATCTGGTTTAGAAGTAAAACCCGCGCAGCCGCGGCCCCTCCGATTCCTGGTCGTCGCCGCATCTCTCACTGTTTTTTGATCTTCGCAATTCTCCGATTGGAAATAATAATAGTTCCGACTTAAGAGAATCGGAGAAGACGACATAACTACTGTTCATTGATTATTCAAACGTTGATTGTTTGCGGTTTTTTAAAATAGTTTTTGGTTTTTGTTTTTGAAAAACTACTTTATTTGCCGATCAAGATTTTGTCAAAAATAATTTTCTAAAATTGAGGGAAACTAATTTTTCAAATAATTACGTAAAAACCAAAATCTGTCATTTCTTAGCTTTTGACCAACGTTGATGTTTCTATTTTTTATTTTATTTATTTTAAATGATATTTCCTTTAATATTTGTCTCATGTTTGTCTTCTTTCCACTCTCATGATATGTTCCCATTTCACTAACATCATATCATCAAATAAAATTCTTAACTTTGTTAATATTAAATAAATGGTTATACTTACAATTAGACCAATTATTTTCATCCCAACATATGATCGAATATTTGTGTGTGTTGGGATGAAAATAATTGGTCTAATTGTAAGTATAACCATTTATTTAATATTTACAAATATTCGATCATATGTTTTCATACTAGATTATACTATTAATTTACATTAATAGTAAAACTATGCAATAAAGAAATAAATGAAAAATAAAATATCATAATGACAAATGGTTGACGATCATATTCATATAATTTTAAACATTATGTTCCACATTTTCTTAATATCAAAATTTTACAATTTTTCTTTGTAAAATTTTATTCATATTTATAATGTTTCAAATTTCCGGATAATTTATCGTTAATATAGATAAATTAAATTAACTTTTTGGAAGTAAACCTATTTCATCTGATGATGAATACTATAAATTTATGTGTGTGTTTATGATAACATTTTATATTTTGACTAATTTTAGAAAATTCAAAAAAGTTTTGTTAAATTTATAAAACGAATTAACGGGCTTTTGTTTTCATTAAATTTAAAATAATGATAATTACGAATAAGCCTTTAATAAATATCATTTTGTATATAAGGGAAAAATTATGGTATTTATATATTAAAGATTAGAAATTTTTTAAATATAAAAATATAATTTAAATTGTTATTTTAGATTTATTTTATTATTATTATTGATTTTTAATTGTTTATTTTTTTCAAAAAAATAAATAACCAGAATTTAAAATCTAAAATCTACAATAACCATTCAAGTTTTTTCAAAAAACTAAAATTTACAGAAAATCAAAAATTAAAATCAAAAACCAAAATCTAAAAATCAAAAACTAAAATTTAAAAACCAAAAACCAACCAAACAATCATCACCTTAGTTTCTTAAGTTGCCAACAATCAGAGTGGCACAGCGGAAGCGTGGTGGGGCCATAACCCACAGGTCCCAATATCAAAACCTGGGAGAGTAGGGAGAGTAGGGGTAGCTATGAACCTTTATTTCCAGCTCAACAGCCGTACCGAGAGATCATGTTTCTTCGCCGGCGATGGGATGGTCTTCACGACCAATCCCGGCATCGGTGATTGCGCCTTCGTATACCCCTCCTCCTCCACCACCACTGCATTTTTTCCGATGATTGGTTCGATGATTCTCCTTTTCTTTTTCTGTCTTATGTAATCACAATGCTTCGAAAAAATGTAATCGCAATGTAATCGCCGTTAAATTAAAAATAAATAAATAAATAAATATTTGGACGGCCTGATAAGAACGACAAGGCTAAATTGGTATTTTATCATGGGAAATACTCTAGGATAGCACTAAAAAGTTTATGTCACAAATATAGACTCTAAAAATCAAAATAACCAAAATGTTTCATGAAAGAGGTAAATATACACTTATACCCTTAGGGTTAACTAATCCAAACCTTAAGGTTTAGAGTTAAGGGGTGGAGATTTGGGATTGCAATTTAAAATTTTATAAAATAGAAAATAAGTATTAAAAATTTGAAAATAAAAATTTTAAAAATAGTTTCAAAAAGTATTTTCGAATTACAAAAAGAAAATTTGAAAAAAAAATTTATAAAAAAGTTCAAATTTGAAAACATATAATCTAAAACTATTTTTTATTTTTTTATTTTTTTATTTTTTTTTATTTTTTTTATTTTTTTTTATTTTTTTAATTTTTTTAATTTTTTTTAATTTTTTTTAATTTTTTCATATATTTTTATTATTTTTTTAATTTTTTTTTATTTTTTTAATTTTTTTATATATATAGGGTATTAGTGTCATTTTACCTATTAAATGAAACATTTTGGTCATTTTTCTCCTTGTAAATGCATAATGAAGGTGGGGTGATCCATAAAAACGCAACATATATTTCTTTTTTTCTATCGTCATGGGAGCACATCATATCTTTCTTCTTTCCTTTGGCCACGATAACACTCAAAGACGAATGCGGAGATGAGCCGGAAACGTGAATCTCATCCCGATTGTTGTTCAAAACATGTGAGATAATAACTATAAGTAAAGAAAATCGAAAAAATAAATGTTTGAGTAACAATCAAAGGATCACCCCACCTTCATTGTGCATTTACGCAAGCTCCATGTCCAAGAGAAGAAGAAGAAACAAGGTCATTTCGGAATGAATTTTTAGAAATCTATATAATTGCGTTTGTTAAGTAAGCAAATATATTTGTTGGCCGAGATGGTTATATAGCATGCACATAGTGTTTAAGGTTCAAGTTTCAAACCCCGAGTTCAACAATTTTTTTTCATTAAAAAATTAGCGCCAAAACGACGTAGTATTGAAAAATGTTAAAATTATACACAGTCAAATACACATATATACGGCCGAGGGTTATATTGCGGTTTGACTGACACTTGGAGGGTTGACCCGTAGGTTTTTGAGTTTGCGGATTAATTCGCACAACAAAACCACATTGAGGGTTTTTTTTCGCAGAAAACCCTTCATTTAACCTAATTCGTTTTATAAAATGACAAAATGGGCCTTAATTCTGTTCGAACCAAGGTCCAGCATTAGTATACCCATGACATTTACCACCAGGCTACATGTCAACGACGATCCATAATCAAAGTGTCTTATGATCCAACTGGAAATTTAGTGTACCAAATGATCCATAATCAAAGTAAGGTGTGTCTAGCCATATTCCCATGTCAATTAGAAAATTCGAGTTTTGTATAAATACGTTCATCTCCTCCTACAAAATATCACAAAACCAAAATCATATATAAAAATCAAGTAAATAAGTAATTTAGTTTTCATAGTTTCTTTTATTTTAATGACCATTGTTTCTCGGATTTTCAATGCTAAGCTGGTACGTAGTATCACTTGTGAAACGGCGAAAGCCACAGTAGAACTTTGTTTGCAGGGGACCAGGATACCAGGTCAGGAGCCAACGGAAACTTGTTGTAATGCTATTTATAGCATAAACCGCCAAGCAACGACGAAACAAGCTCGACAAGATCTTTGCAAGTGTTTTAAAGATGTTATAAGTTCATCTCCATATTCAAAACTTATCAACTTGCCTGAACTCTGTCATATTTCTATGGCTGTGCCTTTTACCCCATCAGTTGATTGTAATGGGTACGATTGATTTTTATACTTTTCAAATTAATAATTATTAATACTAATTTTATGTGAAACCAAAAAAAAGATTGTTACATACCGTTTGAAACCTTCTACCAATATTTCAAATTCGTGTTTCCTTACTTTTAAATAAATAAAAGTGAAATGTTTTTTTTTCTTTAGTTAGTTTCTAATTTAATTTTTGAATTTTTAATATATTTTAAGCATTACAGTCTGAAGCATAAAAGAAGAAAAATATGCAAGGGGCAAGAAGATTATTAAACATTATTATTAATGTAATACTATATTTTCATAAATAATAAGATACAATTCTATCTCTATCCATCATTTGTGAGCATATTTTCTTTTATCAAGAGACATGATGCACAAAAATATTTTTTTGGTAAAACAAATTTCATTAACAAACAATAGAAGCAGAGAAAACAGAGGACCAAAGCGAAGAAAAGAACGCAGGCAGAGTGGTAACCGAATAACACCCAGACAGAGACGATACAATTTCAAAGAACCGCGAGAAATCTGAGAAGACAAAGAATGAACAACCAAAAAGAAGACCACACTTAAAACCCAAAACCACCTGCTACAAAGAAGAAACAGAGACCGGAAGACTCCATATTAAATACGACTTAATTAAGTCGTCCGATAAGTCGTCCAGCTGGGAAGACTTTCCAGACGCCTTATTATAAGTCGTCTAATAAGTCGTCCAGATGGAAGACTTTCCAGACGACTTAATTAAGTCGTCCGATAAGTCGTCCAGCTGGGAAGACTTTCCAGACGCCTTATTATAAGTCGTCTAATAAGTCGTCCAGATGGAAGACTTTCCAGACGACTTAATTAAGTCGTCCGATAAGTCGTCCAGCTGGGAAGACTTTCCAGACGCCTTATTATAAGTCGTCTAATAAGTCGTCCAGATGGAAGACTTTCCAGACGACTTAATTAAGTCGTCCGATAAGTCGTCCAGCTGGGAAGACTTTCCAGACGCCTTATTATAAGTCGTCTAATAAGTCGTCCAGATGGAAGACTTTCCAGACGACTTAATTAAGTCGTCCGATAAGTCGTCCAGCTGGGAAGACTTTCCAGACGCCTTATTATAAGTCGTCTAATAAGTCGTCCAGATGGAAGACTTTCCAGACGACTTAATTAAGTCGTCCGATAAGTCGTCCAGCTGGGAAGACTTTCCAGACGCCTTATTATAAGTCGTCTAATAAGTCGTCCAGATGGAAGACTTTCCAGACGACTTAATTAAGTCGTCCGATAAGTCGTCCAGCTGGGAAGACTTTCCAGACGCCTTATTATAAGTCGTCTAATAAGTCGTCCAGATGGAAGACTTTCCAGACGACTTAATTAAGTCGTCCGATAAGTCGTCCAGCTGGGAAGACTTTCCAGACGCCTTATTATAAGTCGTCTAATAAGTCGTCCAGATGGAAGACTTTCCAGACGACTTAATTAAGTCGTCCGATAAGTCGTCCAGCTGGGAAGACTTTCCAGACGCCTTATTATAAGTCGTCTAATAAGTCGTCCAGATGGAAGACTTTCCAGACGACTTAATTAAGTCGTCCGATAAGTCGTCCAGCTGGGAAGACTTTCCAGACGCCTTATTATAAGTCGTCTAATAAGTCGTCCAGATGGAAGACTTTCCAGACGACTTAATTAAGTCGTCCGATAAGTCGTCCAGCTGGGAAGACTTTCCAGACGCCTTATTATAAGTCGTCTAATAAGTCGTCCAGATGGAAGACTTTCCAGACGACTTAATTAAGTCGTCCGATAAGTCGTCCAGCTGGGAAGACTTTCCAGACGCCTTATTATAAGTCGTCTAATAAGTCGTCCAGATGGAAGACTTTCCAGACGACTTAATTAAGTCGTCCGATAAGTCGTCCAGCTGGGAAGACTTTCCAGACGCCTTATTATAAGTCGTCTAATAAGTCGTCCAGATGGAAGACTTTCCAGACGACTTAATTAAGTCGTCCGATAAGTCGTCCAGCTGGGAAGACTTTCCAGACGCCTTATTATAAGTCGTCTAATAAGTCGTCCAGATGGAAGACTTTCCAGACGACTTAATTAAGTCGTCCGATAAGTCGTCCAGCTGGGAAGACTTTCCAGACGCCTTATTATAAGTCGTCTAATAAGTCGTCCAGATGGAAGACTTTCCAGACGACTTAATTAAGTCGTCCGATAAGTCGTCCAGCTGGGAAGACTTTCCAGACGCCTTATTATAAGTCGTCTAATAAGTCGTCCAGATGGAAGACTTTCCAGACGACTTAATTAAGTCGTCCGATAAGTCGTCCAGCTGGGAAGACTTTCCAGACGCCTTATTATAAGTCGTCTAATAAGTCGTCCAGATGGAAGACTTTCCAGACGACTTAATTAAGTCGTCCGATAAGTCGTCCAGCTGGGAAGACTTTCCAGACGCCTTATTATAAGTCGTCTAATAAGTCGTCCAGATGGAAGACTTTCCAGACGACTTAATTAAGTCGTCCGATAAGTCGTCCAGCTGGGAAGACTTTCCAGACGCCTTATTATAAGTCGTCTAATAAGTCGTCCAGATGGAAGACTTTCCAGACGACTTAATTAAGTCGTCCGATAAGTCGTCCAGCTGGGAAGACTTTCCAGACGCCTTATTATAAGTCGTCTAATAAGTCGTCCAGATGGAAGACTTTCCAGACGACTTAATTAAGTCGTCCGATAAGTCGTCCAGCTGGGAAGACTTTCCAGACGCCTTATTATAAGTCGTCTAATAAGTCGTCCAGATGGAAGACTTTCCAGACGACTTAATTAAGTCGTCCGATAAGTCGTCCAGCTGGGAAGACTTTCCAGACGCCTTATTATAAGTCGTCTAATAAGTCGTCCAGATGGAAGACTTTCCAGACGACTTAATTAAGTCGTCCGATAAGTCGTCCAGCTGGGAAGACTTTCCAGACGCCTTATTATAAGTCGTCTAATAAGTCGTCCAGATGGAAGACTTTCCAGACGACTTAATTAAGTCGTCCGATAAGTCGTCCAGCTGGGAAGACTTTCCAGACGCCTTATTATAAGTCGTCTAATAAGTCGTCCAGATGGAAGACTTTCCAGACGACTTAATTAAGTCGTCCGATAAGTCGTCCAGCTGGGAAGACTTTCCAGACGCCTTATTATAAGTCGTCTAATAAGTCGTCCAGATGGAAGACTTTCCAGACGACTTAATTAAGTCGTCCGATAAGTCGTCCAGCTGGGAAGACTTTCCAGACGCCTTATTATAAGTCGTCTAATAAGTCGTCCAGATGGAAGACTTTCCAGACGACTTAATTAAGTCGTCCGATAAGTCGTCCAGCTGGGAAGACTTTCCAGACGCCTTATTATAAGTCGTCTAATAAGTCGTCCAGATGGAAGACTTTCCAGACGACTTAATTAAGTCGTCCGATAAGTCGTCCAGCTGGGAAGACTTTCCAGACGCCTTATTATAAGTCGTCTAATAAGTCGTCCAGATGGAAGACTTTCCAGACGACTTAATTAAGTCGTCCGATAAGTCGTCCAGCTGGGAAGACTTTCCAGACGCCTTATTATAAGTCGTCTAATAAGTCGTCCAGATGGAAGACTTTCCAGACGACTTAATTAAGTCGTCCGATAAGTCGTCCAGCTGGGAAGACTTTCCAGACGCCTTATTATAAGTCGTCTAATAAGTCGTCCAGATGGAAGACTTTCCAGACGACTTAATTAAGTCGTCCGATAAGTCGTCCAGCTGGGAAGACTTTCCAGACGCCTTATTATAAGTCGTCTAATAAGTCGTCCAGATGGAAGACTTTCCAGACGACTTAATTAAGTCGTCCGATAAGTCGTCCAGCTGGGAAGACTTTCCAGACGCCTTATTATAAGTCGTCTAATAAGTCGTCCAGATGGAAGACTTTCCAGACGACTTAATTAAGTCGTCCGATAAGTCGTCCAGCTGGGAAGACTTTCCAGACGCCTTATTATAAGTCGTCTAATAAGTCGTCCAGATGGAAGACTTTCCAGACGACTTAATTAAGTCGTCCGATAAGTCGTCCAGCTGGGAAGACTTTCCAGACGCCTTATTATAAGTCGTCTAATAAGTCGTCCAGATGGAAGACTTTCCAGACGACTTAATTAAGTCGTCCGATAAGTCGTCCAGCTGGGAAGACTTTCCAGACGCCTTATTATAAGTCGTCTAATAAGTCGTCCAGATGGAAGACTTTCCAGACGACTTAATTAAGTCGTCCGATAAGTCGTCCAGCTGGGAAGACTTTCCAGACGCCTTATTATAAGTCGTCTAATAAGTCGTCCAGATGGAAGACTTTCCAGACGACTTAATTAAGTCGTCCGATAAGTCGTCCAGCTGGGAAGACTTTCCAGACGCCTTATTATAAGTCGTCTAATAAGTCGTCCAGATGGAAGACTTTCCAGACGACTTAATTAAGTCGTCCGATAAGTCGTCCAGCTGGGAAGACTTTCCAGACGCCTTATTATAAGTCGTCTAATAAGTCGTCCAGATGGAAGACTTTCCAGACGACTTAATTAAGTCGTCCGATAAGTCGTCCAGCTGGGAAGACTTTCCAGACGCCTTATTATAAGTCGTCTAATAAGTCGTCCAGATGGAAGACTTTCCAGACGACTTAATTAAGTCGTCCGATAAGTCGTCCAGCTGGGAAGACTTTCCAGACGCCTTATTATAAGTCGTCTAATAAGTCGTCCAGATGGAAGACTTTCCAGACGACTTAATTAAGTCGTCCGATAAGTCGTCCAGCTGGGAAGACTTTCCAGACGCCTTATTATAAGTCGTCTAATAAGTCGTCCAGATGGAAGACTTTCCAGACGACTTAATTAAGTCGTCCGATAAGTCGTCCAGCTGGGAAGACTTTCCAGACGCCTTATTATAAGTCGTCTAATAAGTCGTCCAGATGGAAGACTTTCCAGACGACTTAATTAAGTCGTCCGATAAGTCGTCCAGCTGGGAAGACTTTCCAGACGCCTTATTATAAGTCGTCTAATAAGTCGTCCAGATGGAAGACTTTCCAGACGACTTAATTAAGTCGTCCGATAAGTCGTCCAGCTGGGAAGACTTTCCAGACGCCTTATTATAAGTCGTCTAATAAGTCGTCCAGATGGAAGACTTTCCAGACGACTTAATTAAGTCGTCCGATAAGTCGTCCAGCTGGGAAGACTTTCCAGACGCCTTATTATAAGTCGTCTAATAAGTCGTCCAGATGGAAGACTTTCCAGACGACTTATAATAAGTCGTCTGCGCAGTCTTTTGGATTGAAGTAAATACCTGACTCAAGATAGCAGCTTTCATTGATCTGCGGCCTCTGCTGCCCTCGTAAGCCAGTATCGGTGGAGACGGACTGTCTGCTCTGGGACCACCAATACTAGCACCCAATTCCGGCATAGCTGTGTACGTCTAGACCTGAAGAACTTGTATAAACCCATCCACGGTGTAACAGCCAGCAATTTCTTTGTTCCACAAAGAGTCCATCAGCACCTTAAACGCGACTCTCCCCCATGGATAATTCTCAAACCGTTCTAAATCCATCACTAGCCTTGCCAGAGTAGATCGTGTAGCGGTTGAAAACTTTCTCCCTTCAATGAATCCAGTGAAGATGGAGAGGTACGCGAGCCGCTTGCGATCTTCCCTGGACCAATCCCCGCATCTCTTCAGTGCTGCTATTATCTGATCAGTAGTTGGCCCAGCTTCCAGATGAACTCCCAGCATCCCCCAGAAAGAAACCATCTCTGGGGTAACGTCACATTTTGGTGTCTCAAGGTCCTCGATGTACTCGCAGTTTAGACCAGTGAGGTTTTCAAACTCTAACAGTGAAAACCTCAAAGGTTCTGGACCAACGAGAGACCACATCTCATACTTCTTCTTAATGTCCAGCTTGAAACTGAGCATGTAGTGAACCAGCCTTGAAGCCCAACCAAATCCCTGCTCCTTGAACTTGATGAAAACTCCCAAACTCGACTCCTTGAGCTCTTCAAATTCGTCATCAGTAAGAGCTTTCCTAAGAGCAGTATGCAACTTGCTGTTATCCGTATGATACGAAATGCTATTGTGGGCTTCTGGTTCTTCCCCTGATGTGTATAACCTACGGGGGAGTTCTGGAATATCCATCCTTTTTGTCTGCAAAATAATCAAAGACAACAATATAAGTCCAGACGACTTAGTAGACGACTTAAATTACTTACAAGTCTTCCAGTCGCAGAAGGAGTTGGAGTACTCGTCATTGCGGTTATAGATCTGAAAAAATAAACGTGAAACGGTGAGAATGAGTAAATTGATAGAGACAACGTTTTATGTTCATCTTTTCCTCGAGATTGATGACTTAGCGGCGTTAGGGTTTACAGAGAAACGGCGCTAAGGTTTACAGAGAAGAAGCGGCGGCGCTAGGGTTTAGAAGAAGCGGCGGCGCTAGTGTTTAGAACGTTGGTGACCACGGTGGCGAGGGCGACGGTTTGTTCGGATATAGTGGAAGCGGCGGCGCTAGGGTTTAGAGGAATCGGCGGCGCTAGGGTTTAGAGGAATCGGCGGCGCTAGGGTTTAGAGGAATCGGCGGCGCTAGGGTTTAGAGGAATCGGCGGCGCTAGGGTTTAGAGGAATCGGCGGCGCTAGGGTTTAGAGGAATCGGCGGCGCTAGGGTTTAGAGGAATCGGCGGCGCTAGGGTTTAGAGGAATCGGCGGCGCTAGGGTTTAGAGGAATCGGCGGCGCTAGGGTTTAGAGGAATCGGCGGCGCTAGGGTTTAGAGGAATCGGCGCGGCTAGGGTTAGAAGAAGCTGCGGCGACAACGGTGAGAATGAAGTGAGATAGATAGCCGATGTTGAGAACGATGGTTTGTTCGGAAATCGTGGGAATTCGAAATCGCCTTTGAGAGGGAGAACTGTTAGGGTTTCTGAATTTCGCGAAAAATGAAACAAAAAAATAAAAATCACCTTATATATTGGGTAAATAATCCGGTTAGCTTTAAAATTACATTGGTAAACTTTAAGGTTTGGTCCGGTTTAGACGACTTATTCTGGCTGATAATGTACAACAGACGACTTAATATTTAGTCGTCTGTTTTCAGACGACAAAATATTAAGTCGTCCTAGACCCTAAAATGAACCCCTAAACTAAAATGACTAGATTAACTAACTAACCACGTTATAAAATCAAATTATACTTAAATAGTGTTTACTATACACAGAAATGAACACGCATAAGTAATTTTAAAAATTTTCAAAAACGGTTTTAATGCTTTCCAAAATCTAACCCTAAGAACACATACAATACTACAACATATGTTGATGAAACATAAACTAAAGAATATCATGACTCACTACTA
Organism: Brassica oleracea var. oleracea; assembly: GCF_000695525.1. Classification (NCBI taxonomy): domain Eukaryota; kingdom Viridiplantae; phylum Streptophyta; class Magnoliopsida; order Brassicales; family Brassicaceae; genus Brassica; species Brassica oleracea. Next base: position 13,633,976 of record NC_027748.1, read on the forward strand.
CTTTCACTCATCTATGCTGAAAACAATTGAAATTTGTTATATCTTAATTTATACTTCCTAAGACATATGTTAATTACATAATTCCCATTTTTCACTTATCAAAATATTTTTTACAAAATTTTTAAATTATGTTTAAGACTAACTGTCCAGACGACTTTCAGTTAAGTCGTCTGGACGACTTATTTTCAAGTCGTCTAAACAGACGACTTGCGAGGGGTAGAAACGTAAAAAAAATTTCGTTTTATTGTTTGGTCACAAGGGGATAGTTGTAATTTCAATAGCCTTTTAGGTTACTTTTGCCTTTGACCCAAGTTGGGGTATTGTTTTGGGTTTGACTCCAAGTTTTGAGTCACACTTGGCAATTCTCCCTAAATAATTATATTGATTACCATAATTTTTTCTTTCATTATTATATATATATATATATATATATTTTATAAACATTAAAAATTTGATAAAGCATTATTACTCATTCTATAATTTTCACAATAGTTAACATAAAACATTAATTGTAAGATTTTTTTGATTATTTGACAAGTATAATTAATTAGTAATAGTCTTACCTTATATTTTAGATCAAATTAAAATAATTAAAAATTTAAAATTATGGACCAATCAAATTATAACAATTTTCTTAAGATTTCATCAATGATCAACACCTCATCGAAATAAGTGACTTCTCCTTTTCGAAATGTTAGGTGGTAGTTGGTGAATATAGAAACTAAGAAGCCAAATTCTGAAACGTTTCTATAAGTTTCAAGAGCTGATCATCTCTATTCTATAGTGATCACTATAGCCCCCACGCATCACTTTAAGTGAATCACTTACGTACACCACAACATAACTTTAAAGTAATCTCTTCCTCTTTATCATTGGCTTAAAGCTTCCATACAAATTTGGTGTCTTCCACACATCATCTCAAACCAAGTACCCCCCTCTAAGACCCATCACCAACATCTCAAGAACTCACCGTCCCTCACTTCTCCATGTTCTTGTCACCTGCTCTGCTACTACCACCACCAAGCCTCAGCCTAACCGTGAGAAGCTTGTGGTTGAGAAATGTTTTGTGAATCCTCCTCTCTCCAACGACCCAACTCTCCAGTCTACATGGACTCACCGCTTATGGGTTGCAGCTGGTTGGTGGTCTCTTTAGCAAAGTCTATCACTGGCGCGGTTGGTTCTCATCTCTGGCTTGAACCAGCTTTAGCCGGGTATGTAGGGTACGTCTTAACTGATCTTGGCTCTGGTGTCTACCACTGGGCCATCGATAACTATGGAGATGAGTCAACGCCACTAGTAGGAGCCCAAATCGAAGCGTTTCAGGGTCACCACAAGTGGCCTTGGACAATCACCAAAAGACAATTCGCCAACAATCTACACGCTCTGTAACGAGTCATAACCTTCACGGTGCTTCCGCTAGACCTTGCGTTTAATGACCCTGTGGTTCATGGCTTTGTGAGCACATTTGCCTTCTGCATAATGTTTAGCCAGCAGTTCCATGCTTGGGCTCACGGAACCAAGAGCAAGCTTCCACCTCTCGTGGTGTCGTTGCAAGACATGGGGGTGCTTGTTTCGAGGAAACAGCACGGGGAACATCACCGAGCACCGTATAACAACAATTACTGCATTGTGTGAGTGGGGCTTGGAATAAGGTCTTGGATGAAAGCAAGGCCTTTGAAGTATTGGAGATGGTGTTGTACTTCAAGCTCGGGGTGAGACCAAGGTCATAGAGCGAGCCGAACTCTGAGTGGACAGAAGAAACCCACATCAACATCAGCCAAGCGTAACTAATAGTTACAAGGTGGATCTCTGCAGTATCTGATCTATACGGTGTTTGTTTGAAAACACAATTATTCATACATGTACAAGAAACTTTAAGGAATATACTGATAAGATTATTTTCTACGTGATTTATATGCAATACAGAGTGAGTGTATTGAGTACAAAACATGATTACAAAAGAGAGATGTAACAGTTTTAAGTATCAGATCCAACGAATGAGTAGACAGAAGAGACACAGGGGAACCAATACTGACATTTTCCGTCTTTAATGCCATTGTCGATCATTGCAAGGCCCTCCTGTAAATAAATTAATAGTAAAATTACAAAGTTTCAGGACCCACACTGGTTCGTTGGTTGGTTGCATTGTGTTAACCATATTGGAGAAAATGCACACCTCTAACAAAGTTTCGAGAGCATCTATGACCCGACCTGAAGCCCACGAGAGCCGTCTTTGTACTTGTTCCACAGTCACAAAGCCTTGACCCTGTGGGGAAAGCAACATGAATCCTCTAGTTAATTCAGTGAAAGGATAATGCAAAAGATGAATGTTATGATTATACCCTGAGCCAGCTCCAAGATTTGGTTATGGTCTTTGTTGAGCTCAGTGGGGACTGAACGGACAAGCTTTTTCTTGCCAATTGTGATGACCTCAAATCCACTACCCAATACCTAAGGAAAAAAAATGCTCAAGATATTATCAAGAGCAGTCCAAAATTTTCTTTTTCTGTTGAAAATCTGAAAAGAAAAAACACAAGTCAGATAGTACCTTTAGCTTGCTAATAGCTCGGAGACAATCATCTTCGGTGACAGCTTCACGGTCTTTTTTCCTTCTCTGACGAAGATGGCTGGATAGCTCTTGCAAGCTGATCAAACCTCCATTGAGGGACCTTGTAAGCATGCAAACTTCAATAATCTGAACGCCTGTTTGATCAATTTACACTACTGTTCAGATAGATACGCCAGTGTTTACGTTCCCTTATCCAAACATAGACTTAAGAAGTCATAGCAAACAAATATAAGCCTATCTTCTATGGCATTAGAAGAAAAACATGTCAGGTAAGGAAAGAGATCAAACATACCAAGTTCATAGTAGAAGTCACCAATTCCAAGGAGCTCAGCCCAGAAGCCCTTGTTGGAAGCAAGTGGATCCACACCAACTTTAGCACACATTTCATGGAACTGAGCTCTAAAGGCTGGATTTTTACGAATGTCATTCTACAACCATAGGCAAAAAGAATGCTTCTTTTTAAGTAAAATTAACCACACTAAATCCAACAGATCATGTTACTTATGTAATAGCAGAAACCATCATAGGAACAAATACATAAACTTCAACAGAAAAAAAAAAAAAAATTGGACCTTGTGTTTACGAGCGAACTCTTCAAGCTGGGACTTGAACGTGGCGAGCTGTTCTTTCATCATATCCGTTCGTAACTTTGCCACATTCTCTCCTAATAACCGGTACTGATCCTGATTGATTTTTTTCATGGAGATCATAAGAGTTATAGCGAAAAACAATCGATATGAGGTATAGATTAGAATATCAAATCTGGTTTAGAAGTAAAACCCGCGCAGCCGCGGCCTTTTGTAGCCCTCCGATTCCTGGTCGTCGCCGCATCTCTCACTGTTTTTTTTTTTTTATCTTCGCAATACTCCGATTGGGAATAATAGTTCCGACTTAAGGGAATTGAAGAAGACGACATAACTACTGGCTCTGATAAACTTTTTAATAAATTGTTTAATATATTTTTTTAATTCACAGTTTCTCTTGCCTATGTTTCTTCAGACAGATATATATATATGATATATCCAACCGCTCACAGTATCTCGAAACACCTTTAAAAACGACATAATGAAATTATGAAATAGAGAGACCTCATGATTACGTCTTATGCTTATGTATGAACAACAGTACTAAAGCCAAGCTCTGTTCCGACAATACTGTATCTTACAGACATAGGACATTTGCTTCAGAAAACTTTTAATGGAAGAGAACCAAGACAAAGACACAAGTTCAAGTTTATTTGTCGAATTGTTGCAGATCGATTTCCCAAACTGAAGCGAGCTGCATCACGAGCTCTTCCGGCGCTGGACCTTCCCAGTCTTCAGGCGGATCCATGGTGGAACACGCGTCTTGTAAGTTGAACAAGATATCACTCTTCAGTTCCATTGGAACTCCAAATGTGTCTGCACCGTCTTGTAGAACCAATTCCAGCAACTGCAAATGACATAACAAGAGAGAGAGAGAGAGACACACACACATGTTAAGATCGAAACATCATATGATTCTTGGAACCTAATGTCATGTAAAAGAAGATATACCTGTTGAATCCAAGATAAGCAGATGTCGTAGAGATTGTGATCCAAGAGAAACTGAGCGATGAAATTAAGAGCTTCGTTTGCAATCTCATTTGACATCTGGTCAAGAGAAGGTCCTGTCTTGTCCATCAGCTTGATAATCAAGTGCTGGTCACCGGCGCAAAGGACTTCTGCGTAAGCAGAATCAATGTCACCAACACGGAGTGAGTGCATTGCATTACTCCATGAACTCCATATCGGGTCACGTTCCTGCCCTTCGCTTTCTTCATCTCCCATGGCTTCAGCTTCAGGGACAGCAGCAACTCGGGTTGGACGAGTGACTGCACCATCCTCGCCTGCTACTCTAATAGCTTCAAGTGTAGCTTCATCCTTTGATGCTTGCCACACACTTCTTGCTGAGGGACCTTCACCATACCTAATGGTCCCAGCTGCCTTGTTATCCCAACCTCTTCTGCCATTTCCCATGTGCTCATTCTGGTATTGATCCGACCGGGGTGATCTTCTTGGCCCACTTTGTCCGTTTCTTGAAGCACCATGTTGATGCATGAACCAGTCATCCGGCATGTCAGAACCCCACATCCTGCCCCTCATAGCTCCATCAGGTTGTGAGCCTCTGTCTCCTGGACCTCGGCCATTATATTTTCCAGTGGAGTAGTTTGCAAAGCTATTATATTTGCCAAATCCAGCTGTCTGATTACCCCTACGACCTGATGATATTGAAAGATCTCTTGCCATGTCTTCAACAATCCTCTCTAAACCCCTTACCCTGCCCTCTAAGGTCACCATACTGTCATGTGAACCACCAATAAACTCCTGGAGCATGTTCATAAGGTTAGTCTGTTGTCTCTCTAGCTGCAATAACTGCCTCTGGATCGCCGACCAATTTCCTCTGTTGCTTGTGAAAGATCCGTCAGAATGGTTATCAGTATCGATGATAGCAGCGTGATTTCCGGCTGTCTGCTTTCCATTTACACCACCAGCCTTATCATCAGCAGATGTCCCAGCCTGTGATATGTTCCCGTCAGAACTACCTTTTACCAGTTTATCACTCCCAGACTCTAAGTTGTGGAACTTGGAATCTGGAAATCCATGATCATTTGATTGGATATTCTTGAAGCGATTTGAAGATCCCATGGCATTGAGATCATCGGGTCCTAATTCTTCCTCATCTTCGTTTTTACATCTACGAGGAACTACTACTTCCACGGATTGCCTTCTTTCTAGTCTTTGGAAAAATTCAGGATTAAAGTCCTTGTCACTTAACGCAGGTGCTTTCTTCTTCAACATGACTGCTGCTTTTTCAGGAAGACCTCCTTTTGCTTTAGAAGCAGAATCCAGTGAGAGTATTGAACCATCGGATCCCTCCTTTTTCATTAGATCAGATAGATTAGACCTTTTATCCCCGTTCTTCTCCGAACCAAGCTGCTCACCAGATGAACTCTTTGACTCATCTTGAGCACCATCTACACATTTTCCAGAAATCTTTTTCCATAACTGTAGCGCCTCTGTCACAGTTTCCCTGACAGGTTTAATCTGTCCAAGAAAATATCATCATTAAACTGTTTTGAGAAGATCACCACATATTACATAACCTAACTAATATGTTTTCCATGAATTTCGCACTTCACAAAACATTCATCCATTACAACGCTCACTAGTGAAAGAAAACTTATAGATGACTGAAACTTAAGATAATGCAGATCACTGTAAATAAATAAAAGACAGGATCCGGTGATTATTCACAAACAATCATTGATCTTATGATTTTTTAAACACGTTCATGGTGTAACTGGATCTGTTCTTAATACTATTTAGAAAAAAGAACGTAGGTACCTTGTCAAAGCGACAGGTCTCAAGCGCCGCAAGAGTGGAATCTGTTCTGTCCTTTAGCAAACTGGTAGAATGAGATGCCAGTGAAGTCAAAGTCTCAGCCGCAGCCTTTCGCGTTACCCAATCTGTACTTCCAAGGCAATCATGAATACTTTCTAGCAATGACTCCAAGCTCTGAGGCGCAATGGCTCCTACCTGAACAAAAGTGATTGCTCTGTTACTACTCTTTTTTCAGACAAGTTAAACCATTGAACCTACTAGCAACGAACTATCAGAAGCAAAGAGACAGAGAGCTTCTTAAACCCTCCACAAAATTTCATTATCCTAGTTAACCGAAATGAAAACAATAAACTTCAGCAAAACCGAGAATAAAAAATTGTCGGATAAGATTTAACCCTTAAGCAGTAAGGTCAGGTGATAGAATGGATACACATACATACATAATCTCAAAAAAATCTATTTAACAATTGCAATATACAACTCAGCCCATCCAACAATAAGATACTGATCTATTGACACTAAGCTTCCTCAAGAATGGCACTAAGTTCAACATTCAACATATTCTTCCATTCACCACCACATCAAACATAGAGCCTATTTTCACAAGGAGGCTAAGTGGTTCCGAGCAAACCTGAGAGAGACTCGAAACAACGGGCAAAAGGGAAGCTTTAGCCAAGAAACTAGAATTGCTCAAAAGCTTGCAGATTCTAGGGCAAAGCTTTTGGAAAGAAGCAACGGGAGGAGTAGCAGCTGATTCCACCATCCTAGCCATACACATCGCCGCACCAGATTGCACCACTTTATTCTGCTCCCCCATTGCCTCAAACAACGGCTTAACGAACAGCCCCACCGCCAACGTGTTGCTCCCTTCCTCTCTACCCTTGAGATAAATCCCAGACAAAGCACCAATCGTATCCCTACACGCGTCCCTAACCCCCGAATCGGAATCCTTCAACCGTTTAACGATCTGCGCGATGATCCTCGTGAGATGCGCCGCCGTGGAATCGGAATGCAGGCTGCAGACGTAGGAGAGGAGGTGGAGGCACTCCTTTTTGACGGCGGGTTTGGGATCGGAGCAGGAGTCGTAGAGGCAGTTGAGGAACATGGGTAGGGTTTCGGGGGTGAGGGATTGGATGGTTTTCTCGAGATCTTCGACGGCGATCTGGTACGTGTCTCGATCGGCGAGTTTGGAGATTGAGGTGAGGATCTTCTGCTTCTGCTCCACCATGGCTTGGAATGAAGTGAGGGAACTGGAATTGGAATTGGAGGAGGATGACCTAGCTGTTGCGTTCGATGATCTTGCTGGTCTCGTTGGCTTCGCGGCGGAAGCGGACGACGAAGGCGTGCTCATTCTGAGAATGCTGATGAGAGAAGAGATGAATTAGAGAGGCGATTTTGGAGAAGGAAGGTGAGATCTGTCAGTGGAGAGAGTAACAATGGTTAAGACTGGGATTAGGAAAACGAGTCGCCCAATCTTTAAGCTTTGTCAAACTTTTTTGTTTTCAAATTTTAAAAATAAAGAAATTATTTATTTCACTGCTGGAATATTAATTTGTTGCGTAAAAAGTGGGCTTCGCACTTCCGGCCCAACAAATTTATCTCTGTTTTGCTGGTGCAGTGAGTTATGAGTTACTTGTTGCAAGATGACGATGGTCAAATCACTGAACCACGCTCCATCAGTGCCGGGTGAGAGATTCTTCTCTCTTCCAATGATCTTCCTTAACATTCATTTCCAAAGAGTGTTAATGTTCAAGTTAATAACAGCTTGGACTACCCTGGAGTTGGACCTGAGCATGGTTTCCTTAAAGACGTGGGACGGGCTGAGTATTCAGCGTTTCCGATGGAGAAGCCTTAGAAGGTACTCTACTTACTTGGCACATCATTTTTTGTTGTCTCTTTAACATGTAATGAGAACTTGCATTTGATCTCCGTGTGTAGCGTTCAGGAGATTGTCTCGATTGGAGGGTATAATCCCAGCACTGGAGACATCATATGCATGGGCCCATCTCGAGATCTTTGTCCTACGTTACCAGATGGAACCAGAGTGGTCTTAAACTTCAGCGGGAGAGGGGATAAGGATGTTCAGACGTCCATCAAGTATCTTGAAGTTTAAAGAAAAGGATACTTTCTAGTCGGAAAACCCAAAAATAGGAACAAAGAGTTAAGGTAGTTTGTTTTCTAGTCGGAAAACCCAAAATAGGAACAAAGAGTTAAGGGACCAGATGTTAAGAATGTATCCTACAAAATAAGCTTGTTTTATTGAACGTCTGATGTTCATGCAAGAAACTAGGAACTGTTTGTTCTTCACTTGGCTGTCTCGTTCCCCTGCCATCTTAATTTCACCAAAACAAAAACCTAACAACTTCATTTCAAGTGTTTGATTCCCTAATAAGTTTATTTCGAATCTGTTTGTTTATCTTGTTTGCTCATAGCAGTTCTTTGTTTCTCTTTAAGGTTTAAACGAAGAGATTAAAGAAAAAGGAATTAAGCAAATGGAACTTTTGTAAAAGAGGAGGTAAAGATGAAATAACAAACTAAATTTTAAGAAACAAGGTTTCAAAATCCGACAACAGTGTAGATAGATATTGATGTTGAGATTCGTAAAAACACTAATTGCCAATCAAAAGTACAAAAAAAAAACAGATAAGCAGATAGTACTCAATCTGATCAAGCAGTGATCACCTTCTTGAGTTTAGCAAGCTCTTGCCTGACAACGCCAGCTTTCTGCAAACAAACAAAGACAAATTAACAATTCAGTTAAGCACAAGACCCCAACACAGTCATAAAATCACAACAAATTAACATACAGACTGACCTTGATTTGGGCCAACATGATCTTGAACCTGTCGAAGTCATTGAGGCTAGCCCTACGCTTCTGAACAATGAGCTTCCTACCCCATGAGCTCTTCTCCCACTTGTTCTTCACGTCTGCAAACACTTTATCGGATTAGACCAGAACAACTAACAAGTTTCAACATTAACACACTGAACTCATCACTAACCAGCCTTTTCCATGGCCTCGATCAAAGCCTTCTTCTTAGGCACTCTGTTGATCTCAATCACGATATCGGTAAGAGACAGCCTCTTGAAGTTCATCTGGATTCTCTCCATATCAGGAGCATCTACCAAAGCCTAAATAGGCCAAGAACAAAACAAAGACCCAATAAGAAGAGTCTTTAAGGGTAAAGGTATAGTCTGTATCATCAAATCAATTAGCTATAATAATCACACATCGATCAAAACCAATTCGCAACAAGGCAATGTTCATAAAATTTTCCAACCAATGAAAGATCTACGGACTAAATTCTCAGACAGCTCAACTTCACAACAAGAGATAGATAAGGGATAACACAAACAAACTTACCCTGTTCTGGTCAACGACGTCGACGATGACGACAAGCTTTCCATGATCTTTTCCGTAGTTGACAAGTGCAACTCTCCCAATCTCCACGTACCTCTTGAACACCTAAACAATCACAAACAAACATGACAATCTCAGTGACAACCACTTCACTCAGGAGCCACCTAAACCCTTGTCCTCCATAAAAATCGAGAACAAAGAAACTGGAAATGTAAACCTCACCATTTTCGCGGCGGTGGATTTGAAGGTAGATGCAAAGTGAAGGAGCAACGGCAGCTGAAGGCGTCTTACCACTCGCTGAAGAGACTATTTAAACCTAAAGTTTTTTTTTAGGGTTTTCCGTTTTGGGCCGTTTCTTTTTAAATAAAAACTCAATAGGCCCACCCATATAATGGTTCAACTTCAATAACTAAAAGCCTGATTATTAAACGGCGTCGTTTATCGTGGCTTGCTCTTTGCCCTTCTCTATCAACGTTTAGTTTGCATTTCGTTAATAATCATTCCACCGATCATCTGCGACAGAATGTTACACAAGTCAACTATTTTTAATTACATGGAATATTAAGGATTCTGTTAGAGAAATAAATAAAAGAAGGGGGTGACAGCAAAAATCGAGACTCCGACTAACTGTCATGACTAATGAGACCAGGTCATCGTTATCAGAAAAGAAGAAGATACTTATTATAAGCGACGACCAATCAAACAAACAAACAAAAAAAGAGAAAACTAAAGAAACACAATAACAAAGTTTCTGTCTTTTCGACTCCAATTCACTGGGTCGCCCCCCCCTTCAATTCTCGATCTTTTTTTTTCTTCAAAAAAAAAATCGAGAAATTTTAAACAAATTTCATCGTTGTCGATCGAGTTTTGGGGATTCCGATCCAGTGTTATTGGTTTTTTTTTTTTTTTTTTTTTTCTCCGGGTAAATATTTGCGTGTATATTTGGGTGGTGGGAGATGTGGGGAGCTGCAGCTGAGCCGGCTGATTCTTATTACCAAGTTCGTCCTGAGTGCACAGATGTGGCCAAAACTAGATTCAAGATCAAGGTTACATTCTTCCTTTCCCTTTTTTTTTTTTTTTTTTTTTTTTTTTTGTGTTGGCGATTAAGAAAGCGTGATTGCATTATCCAGATTCATTGCTTATTGATCTTGTCTGGAATGCAATTGTTTTCTTTATTGAATTATGTAGATCATTGTGTGCTTGGGTACATGATCTCTCCTAATGAGGACCCATTGATCTTATGAGCTGTTTTAAGCTCTCAGATCTATTCTTTCTTGATCACATTTTATATTTTTTCCTTAGTCACTGATTTGTGTGTTTAGAGAAAGACAGGGACTTGATTGTCTATTTTTTTTGTGAAATATAATTATCAAAAGCTTTGAGAGGAGTTTGGCACACAACAGTAATTGACAAGATACATATAAGACAATGTCTTTCTCATCGGTTATGCATTTGATGTTTGGCACTAAAGTTGCTTTGCATAAGTTTGGTAGTTGCATCATGTTAATCCACTCAAGTTTCTGACCGGTCATTTTGTGATGGCTATGTGCAGCCAGGGAAAACTCTAAGTGTAAGAAAATGGCAGGCTGCATTTCTCCAAGACGGGACTCTCGATATTGGCAAGACTCTAAGACGAATCCGAAGAGGGGTATGTCATTTTCCAAAACTCTTTTTTTTTGCCAAGATTTGTTTTATGGCTTGCTTTAATCTCTTCTACAATTGATCTTTAGGGAATCCATCCATCAATTAGAGGCGAAGTATGGGAGTTCCTACTTGGCTGTTATGACCCATCAACTACTTTCGACGAAAGAGAGCAAATCCGACAACGCAGAAGGTATATATTATTTTGTCCTTTTCTCCTTTATATGTGTATCATATATGCTTCCACGTTGCTTTATTTATGTGTTAATGTCTCCTTCAGAAAGCAGTATGCTTCTTGGAAAGAAGAGTGTAAGAAAATGTTTCCTGTGATTGGAAGTGGAAGTTTCATTACCGCGCCTGTAGTTACTGAAAATGGTCAACCCAACCTTGATCCTCTTGTTGTTCAAGAAATAAACTTAGGTAATAAAAAAAAAGAATATCATCTTCTTCCCTTTTTTTCCCATTAGCTTAAGTTTTTTTTTCTAATTCCATGTGCTTCTTCTCTCTCTCTCAGGTACAAACTCAAATGGTTCAGTTTTCTTTAAAAAGCTCACAAGTCGTGGACCTCTTGATAAGAAAGTTATCCAATGGCTGCTATCACTTCACCAGATCGGTTAGTGTGACTTTATCATCATCATGGCTTCCTCTTATCTCCAAAAGTTCGCTCAGTTGTTTAATTTTTTTTATTTTTGTCAGGTCTTGATGTGAAGCGTACAGACAGGTCTTTGGAGTTTTATGAGAAAAAGGAGAATCTGTCCAAGCTTTGGGATATTCTCTCTGTTTATGCCTGGATAGACCAAGATGTCGGTTACTGTCAAGGTAAAACCAATGGTTTTATATATCATTGTGTCCTCTGTTTATTCTGATTCTAGTTGCTATGATTTCAGGAATGAGTGATCTTTGTTCTCCAATGATTGTTCTTCTTGAAGACGAAGCTGATTCATTCTTTTGTTTTGAGAGATTAATGCGTCGATTGGTACTAGTTAACCCTTAACCATACTTTCAGTGTGTCTTTTTGTATTTGGTTTGGTACTAAACGTTTGTGTTTTTGTTGTGTTTTTCGAAATGAAAAGCGAGGAAACTTCCGGAGCACAGGGAGATCTGTTGGAGTTGAAGCTCAACTTACTCATTTGTCTTCAATTACTCAGATTATTGACCCCAAGCTTCACCAACATCTAGGTATAACTACTACTACTACAGCTTTTTTGCCTCTCTATATGTAACATACTCATCTGTTAACCAAGCTCTGGTTCTTGAAATGAAGATAAACTAGGGGGAGGTGACTATCTCTTTGCCATTCGGATGCTAATGGTTCAGTTCAGAAGAGAATTCTCGTTTTGTGACTCTTTATACCTTTGGGAGGTAATGATTATTTGTCTCTCACTCTCTCTTACATGTATTAGTCTTTCTTCTTAATTCTCAGTGACAAACTCTGTTCTCTTATAGATGATGTGGGCTCTCGAGTACGATCCTGATCTCTTTCACGTGTACGAGGCGCATCAATGCGGGAGTGAGAAAGTCGAAGTGTCCAACGGTAAACCAAAGTCGATGAGCCAATGCGGAAAGTATGAGAGGCAAAACATGAGGAATGGAGGCAAAAGCGCCGAAGGTCCTTTGCCTATATCGGTTTTTCTAGTGGCCAGTGTCTTGAAAGACAAGAGTTCTAAGCTCATGACTGAAGCTCGTGGACTGGATGACGTTGTTAAGGTTAAAAACATAGATACGTGTTTCTTTTAACTTCTGTTTTACTCTGGTGATCACATTCCTCATACCATTTACTTATGATGATGCTCTTAGATACTTAACGACATGAGTGGAAACCTGGATGCCAAGAAAACATGTTCTGGAGCTATAAAGATTCACAAGAAATATCTGCGAAAGGTTATCTCTAAGTTTCTTTGATCTTCTCTCTGAGCTGTCTTTGTGTCTCTCTTGCTGAAATTCTCATCTTATGTTGTGTTCTTCTCTTATTACAGGCTAAGAAGTAGCACTGCCGAACATTCATGATTCTCCTGCTTAAACCCATGGAATCATGATAAAACCTTTTTCATTATTCCTTGGGTAGAAAGCAATCTGAAAAATCTTGGAGGCTTGAATTAATACACCCAGCATATACACACAAATACACAAGAAAAAAACATATTTGTAAGCTGTTCATAAAAGTTGGTTTCTTTTTGTATTTACCAAAGGGGGAAATGAAGATGGAAAAATACTTTTCTTAAGTTCATAATGCTCATTTTCTGTTATAGAAATTTTAAATATTTTTTATGAAGGAAAAATGTATGCAAATGAGTTGGCAGGATAGGATCTTCTAAACCAAAGTACAACTTGTAGTAATGGGCAAAAGTGTATTAACAAACCCATTAATGGATACATGTTTATTTATTCGATCTCAAATCTTAGAATAAAGAGATATATAAACATTCTCTTCAAGTTACTTAACCATGGCTAAACACAAAAGCAACTTACATAATCACCCTATGCATCTGCAGCCACTGGACTTATGTTTTTGTTTGATGGACTGTTGTGTATTTTGATGTGCCAGAGTCGTTACCAATCAATTTTTTAGACAGATACACAATTTGTAGTAACGGCAAGAGTGTATTCAGTGCGATTCACTCTGCATCAGTTCCTTTGACTAATGGATACAAGTTTCTTGGACCAAACAAAATTTTTAAATAGAGGTACATAACAATTCTCTTCAAGTCCCTTCACCATGGCTAAACAAAAAGCAACTTACATAAATAACTAATGCAAACACCTCTTAAAACGAACACATGAACACAAGAAATGTTGTGATCACGAGGAGAATCGAGGGCAAGAATCCAATACCAGATAACCTCTTCCCGGAACTCTTTTTAGGAAAGAACTTAGGAAGCTCACACTCTTCTCCATTGAAGAAAACTCTCTTAGGAAACCCATCTCCTCTTGGGATATTCAAACTCCCCAAATGCTTTTTAAACGATATAACCGACTGCATTTTCCCTGGCACCTTGGGGTCTCTACCAGGGTGCGTCCCGTTCGTGAGACCGATCAAGAAGTTCATACCACGAACTCCTTGGAAGAAAATGGTCTGGTTCTTAGGTGGAACTCTTGACCCATTGAAAGAGTAAACATTCTCATAGCCTAAACCAGCTTTACCCAAATCCACAGCAGCAAACCAGTCCTCCACTGCATTAGCTCCCCAGTTAAAAACCGTCACCCTCGCCGACCATCCATCAGCGTAGTCAGAGTTAACGTGCCAGTTTAAGCTGATTCCGCAGTTGTCAGGACAAGGAAGCTTCTTTGGGAACGCCATGTGTTTCCTCTTTGCCCATACTTTTGCCTTGAGCGTCCGGTTTTCAAACGGTACTAAGAGCGAGTCTGGAGGGAGGAGAAGCTGTCTGGCGTTGGCGTTGCATGTGTCGGTGTCGATGTCTCCGCAACCGCAAGCACATGTGTTGCAAGGGATGGCTGAGTCGTTGTAGAAGGCTGAGTAAGAGACGCAGCAACGAGCGGCTTTTGGTTTAGGTTTGGTTATGTTGCAGATGACTTGCCAGGTGGCAAAAGCGTAGGTGGTAGCTTGGAGACCGCTCGGGTCAGGGAACCCGGTTGGATCCACCCTTACTGGTGGTCCACACTTGTACTGTGGATTGACTATACCGTCGATTTTCCAATGCTGAGGAGGAAAGAAAGCTGTTCTGTTCTGATCAGGTGGCACCTTGTATACCTAAACCAAACACATTCAAACCCTAGATGAAAAACTCCTAACTAGTCTGAGCACATTTACTTGGAACCAAAGAACCTAACCGTACTAAACAGAAAAAAACAGAACACAGAACCAAATTTCATCTGAACAGCTCTTTTATCTCTATTATAATAAAACTAAACCGAACCGGAGCCAAACCAAAATCTAATTGGGTATCCGAATTTTAAAAAATATAGTTTATATATTTAAAATATTAATTGTATTTAGTGTTTAAATAATCAAATATCATAAAAATACTATTTATAAAACTGAATTACCCAAAATATAGAATTGTCAAATATATTTTATTCGATCTTTTAAAAAATATCCGAAATTCGATATTTTTTTCAAAAATTTCGAATGACTTGAAAATTGACCCGACAAAAAAAAAATCGAAACCGAATTGGACCCAAATTTTCTTTGACATTCACCAGTACTCTTGACCTTGTTACCCGAACCGAATCTAAAACTGAATTAACCGAACCAAATTTCAATAATCCGAATGAACCCTATATTACTATTTCTAGAACCGAAAACTAGAAAACCAGAAAAAACAACAGAAACCGAACTGGACATGCCTACTCCTAACTATTTATTCACCAAACACTATACTCGTTTTGTCTTTGGGGCTAACCTGTAACTGAAAGATGGCTCTGGACTTAGAGGCATCCATGAGAGCTGGCAAGAGAGTTCCATTCTTGCAGCAGAAAGGCAACATCCCGAGGAGTTTATCTTCTTTACGTTCAGCTGGTAAGTCTTTGATAATAGGCTTCTTCTGACAAGTAGCTACCTGAGAGAAATCAAGATCCCCATAAAACTGTCCTGCCTTGCTGTGCAAGCATTCTGACGGGTTCTTCTCAGCTGAGTAAGCTCCACGCAAGGAGTGGATGAACTCTCCTCGCATCCACTCCCATGTTAGATTCCAGTGGTCTAACCGTCCCAATGGACTATCATTGTCTATAGTAACCTGTTCAAAACATATAAACCCAATACTTTATGTATATATGAATCTCTCAAGGTTATATTGGTAGAACTGATGTAATAAATTGCCTGCGCCATGTAGTTGCTTGTGTAGGCTTGAAGAACATCATATATTATATTCAAGTCTCCATGTCGTCTAGGCGTGAACTTGGTTTTGGCTTTTTTCTTAGCTTTAAACTTAGGGTTCCTCTTACAACAAACTTGCATTGTACCACCTGACTCAAAAACCAGACCGGAAAAGTAAGAAAACAGTCACAAAAGTAGTTTCTTGCATAACAAGTAACTTAACAATTTTATGAGTTAAGGTTTTATTTACCTTTTGAAGTAGCAGCAGGGCATTGCCATCCATCATTAACAAGCTTGATCGATTTCGGAAGTGGCGTAGCCGTACCTCTACCACCGAAAAGCGTTCCTGTTATCTCGATATTCGTTGAGATCTTAGTGTAGTCACCAGCTGTTTCTATCGAGGTTTTTAGATCTGTATTAGGAGAACCAATGAACGTTGTCCCATTACTTGCATCGTAAGGAAAGTCACCATCCGATGAGACAGCTCCCGTAGCAGAAACAATTATCTCTCTGTGACGATACCCTACGAACATTTCCCAACCTTTGACCTCTTCTATCCCCGTGTTCACGATCATAGCCGTTGCCTTGAACGACCAGGCTTGAGCCGTGGCGTTTTTGGTGCGTGGATATAGCTTTTCGCGGCCGCCGGAGTTATATGACATGTAAACTCCATTGCAACGGGCAAGACCTGGCGGAGGAGTGTCTGTTTTCGTGGCATCTTCGCCGTAGTCTTGAGCACGAGATAATGTCGGAAACAGAAGAATGATTAGAGGTAATACAAGGAGAAGTAGGTTTGAATGAAGGTAACGTATCTTCATCTCTACCGTGTTACCAAGTTTCTTAGGACGCAAGAAAGAGAAAAGGAGAGATGATCAAGAAGCTTAAGCGAATTAGAGAGGCAGAGCATAACTGTTTCTCTTCCTCTAGTTTTTTTCCCTGCTTCTCCGGAGAAAACATAGATAAAACAAAAGGAGAATACTAATATCACAAAAAAAAAAATGTCAATTCTGATTGAACCGGATCTGACCAAAGTTTATCAAAACCTCAACTTAAACCGAAACAGTTAGAAAGCAAAATACATTTGAAGTTTAAAAATCTTTCAATCCAAAACCACCAATGCTTTGATTTCATTTTTGTTTTTGTTTACAATGTCAAATGGAATGGATCAAACGGGGATTCTCTTACCGGTTAAGCTTAGTTCTCACTTAACCATTTTGTTTTCCGTAATCTTATTAAAAAGATAAGCAACCATGATCTCAGACAAGAACTTTTCATGTGAGTACAAAAACTGGTAACACATTAATTGAACAAAGTGAGACATCATTATCTTTCTCTATACATGTAACTGATCAGCATGGACGAGCAGGCAGGAGAGAATGTATATTTTGTTTGCATGTGGCTGGACGAAATTGGTTCTGGACAACATTCTCTAAGATGAAACATACTTTTGACTTAACCGTGGCTGCGAAAATTTGATCACAGCTACATAAGTCAAAAACATTTTCCATCTTGAAAATGTTGTCCTGAGCAAAACTCGTTGTTTAAGGCAAGCAAATCTCATGAGAGATCGCTTAAAACATGATTCGAAGAGTAACCTTTTTTTAAGATGGAAGAGACAGGAGAGAGCTTTAAAATCTATGTTCATAAAGTGAATAGTATAACAAGGCTGAGTTTATGCACTGCCACTGATGGATTCTCGTCCACGTTTCTGTAAAGTTTACACGCATCAATTCAACAGCTTAAGACTTTGAAGAATCGTTGAAGCACACATCACTGGCAGGCATGGATGATGCATGAAGCATTAGAGCAAGATGGTGGTGTTGAAGTATATAAAAAGAGTCGAAAGATGTTTCAGAGTACGTTCACTCATTTAAGAGACATTGAAGTTTGGTCATTATCAAATTGAATCTCTCCTCCCACCTACCATAACCATTATTATGGATACATAATAAATACACCCATTATCTTACCAACAACTATCTCGTATGTATTTTTCTACTTGTTACAACTTTAAACCCATGGAATATGTAAAAGATACTGTATAATAGATTTTCATGAACTGCATATAGATGTAAGGATCTTATACTAGTGAAATCAGAACAAGACCTATGTATGACCAAACCACTAAGGGCTTTTTCTTACTCTTGTTTTTCTGACAAAAGGATTTTACACGAGAATCTGTGAATGGGTGAACTAAGAAACTGAGATCTCTTCCATGACGCTTATTTCTCCAGTTAGCTGATCTTGTACTTTGGGCTCCAAGTCGATGAACTGGTTCGACTTGCTCGCTAGATGTGAGATGCTTACTCTTCCTTGACGCTTGATGTAATCGGCAACAGCATTCATCTCTTCCATTGATATGTAAATGTATTTTCCTCTATCGTCCATAACACCAGAGAGCCGTCCTGAATAAAAGTGAGGAGGCTTTTTGATACGAGTGAGGCTATACGACCACCTATCTTATATCAGTACAGTCGCAGGGCCTATAAAGGAAAACAGGGGGAGACAGTTAAGGGCCCAAGTGAGGGCGTGATGAAGTAAAAGATCTAGAAGATGGGGGAATAATGGATAACGGCAGAGCGATGAGTCATAGACAAGGCACGTGCAGTTGTTGGTCACGAATAGAGCATGAGTACGTGATCAGCCAGTAGTATAAGAATAAGGAGAAGACGTAGGTAAAAGGCATCAGTTGTATAATCAGGGTTTTCATGGAAGAGAGGAGATACTCCTAAGAAAAACTTGATTGTACTTATCTCTTTTCATCAATAAAAACGTCATTTCTCTTATTTGGGTCTTTTTTTACAAGTTCGATACATCAAAAGTGTATCAAATTGGTATCAGAGCCCTCGAATCTGGGAAAATGCCACCGAAGAAATCTGACATGGATCTTACCTTGGAGCAGATGCAGCAGCAGCTGAGCCGTCTTCCGATCCTGGAGCAAGGGATGAGTCGTATGGAGACGATGGAACAGTCGCTGAACGTGATGCAGCAACAGCTTGCGGTCATGTTCAGTCGATGGGAGATCGACCAGCAGGAGAAGGAAGAGGCGCAGAAGAAGCTTCGTGAGGCGGAGAAAGGAAAAGCGCATCAGACCGATGACTCTTTTCCGGAACCGGCAAGCGGGAGCAGACCCACTTTCGACGGTGACCGTAGGAGCCAAATGATGATGTCAACTCCTATGGGTCCTCGATCGGAGGTTTTTTTTCACCAGAGCCAAGGCTCGAGCCAGTGGGAGGGGACACAAGCATGGCGACATGCGGCTCTCGCTAGGCGTCTGGATCTACCTTCGTTTTCGGGAGAGGAGGCTGAGAGTTGGGTGTTGCGTATGGAGGAATTTTTCGAGCTGGGAGACATGACAGAGGACGAGAAGTTTCGCGCGGTGCGGATGTGTTTCACCGGCGACGCTTTACTGTGGTTCCGGTGGGAGCGCAATCGAAACCCATTCCGGAACTGGGCTCAGTTGAAACATCGGGTGCTCGAGCAGTATTCCACGGTGCTCGATGTTTCTTCCGGGGAGCGGCTGTAGACCCTCCGTCAAGAGGGAACGATTAAGGAATACAACCGGGATTTTATTGGTCTAGCTTCAAACGCGCCGGAACTTTCAGATCCGGTTCTGGAGTTGGCGTATTCGATCGGGTTGAAGATGAAGATCCGGGCTGGTATGAAAATGTTTGATCCCCGGAACCTTCAACAAATGATGAGAACGGCGATTAAAGTGGAGGAATGGTCCGGTGATTCGGAGACGGTGGGCTCGAAATCGGCAAAACCCACTTTTGGGGCCCAACCTACTAAGCCCAATACCACCTCTACTTCACCGACTAAGCCCAAGCCCAACACTTCGACTCATGCGTCTACAACGATTCCAAAAGGGGCTGGAGCTAGGGTTACAACGGCTCATGGTCGATTGAAACCTCCGTTTCGCCGTTTGACACCGGCAGAGGTGGAAAAGTGGAAGGCTGAGGGCCTGTGCTACAAGTGTGATGAGAAGTTTCACCCTAATCACCCTTGTCAGCAAGCCCAGCTAACGGTACTCGTTCTTCACGCAAATGGGGTGGAAGAGGAATTGTCGGAGGAGCCTCGAGAGATTGCGGTGGAGGCAGATGAGGTGGAGGCGATGGTTGTCGAGATCTCCATCAACTCGGTGGTGGGTCTCACATCTCCTCGCACAATGAAGTTGCGGGCCACTTTGTTCAGAGAGGATGTCATCGTCTTGATCGATAGCGGCGCGTCACATAACTTCGTCTCGGAGAAGCTGATTCAGAAATTGGGATTACGACCAAGCGCAACAGCGGCCTACGGGGTGTTGGTGGCTGGTGGCGTGAAAGTGACGGGCAAGGGAGTTCTTAATGACGTCGAACTGAAGTTACCATCTTGTACGATCACCACCAGCTTCTTACCTTTAGAGTTGAGAGTAGCTGACGTGATTCTCGGGGTACAGTGGTTGGACACCTTGGGCGAAATGCGCGTGAATTGGAGGTCGCAGTGTATGAAGATTTGGCTCAATAATGATTGGGTGATGATAAGGGGAGATTTGAGCTTACATTCGGAAGCAGTGTCGTTCAAATCTCTTTGGAAAGCAATGGGGAAGGATGATGAAGCTCTCATTGTTGAGTATGGAGGCATTCAGAAGAATGAAGTAGGTCTTGCGGTGGTGGCAGACGGCGACTGGGCCGAGTTGTTAGGCCAATATGCGGGGGCGTTTGCCGAGCCAACGGAGTTACCTCCTTCTAGAGGCAAAGAGCATAGCATCACACTTGAGGAAGGGGCTAGACCGGTGAGTGTTAGACCATTCCGCTATCCTCAGGTCCAAAAAGCAGAGATCGAACGGCAAATAGCTTCGATGCTGGCAGATAATCCAAGAGAGTGGAAGCCCATTTTCGAGTCCGGTTCTCTTGGTCAAGAAGAAGGACGGTAGCTGGAGATTCTGTGTCGACTACCGAGCCTTGAACCGAGTAACCGTTGCTGACAAATACCCCATTCCGATGATCGACCAACTGTTAGACGAGTTACATGGAGAGAGAGTGTTCTCCAAGTTGGATCTGCGTTCGGGGTATCATCAAATATTGGTGCGACAAGAGGATGTGCCCAAGACGGCTTTTCGCACTCATGATGGGCATTATGAGTTTCGAGTAATGCCCTTTGGACTCTCCAATGCGCCGGCGACATTTCAGTCCTTAATGAACAAGGTCTTTCGTCTTCATTTGCGCCAGTTTGTTCTCGTCTTCTTTGACGACATTCTCGTATACAGCAAAGACGAGATCACACATCGCGAGCACTTGAAGGCGGTGTTACAAATACTGGAGGAGAAGAAGTTGTACGCAAATCTTAAAAAGTGTCAGTTTGGAAGCTCTCAGGTGGAATACCTTGGCCACATCATATCGGGACAAGGCGTGGCGGTTGATAATGAGAAGATTAAAGCCATGTTGAAATGGCCAGAGCCCAAGCATATTAAGGCATTACGAGGATTCTTGGGGCTTACTGGCTATTATAGGAAGTTTGTGCGCCACTATGGAAGCATTGCGCGACCGCTTACCTGTCTGTTGAGGAAGGATCAGTTTGGTTGGGGAACTGAGGCAAGAGGGGCGTTCCAAGCTCTGCAGAAGGCAATAACTACGGTTCCGGTTCTAGCCATGCCCAACTTCGACATTCCTTTTGTCGTGGAGACGGACGCATCCGGTTACAGGTTGGGGGCGGTGCTTATGCAGAATCATCAACCGATAGCCTTCTATAGCCAAGCTCTCACTGAACGTCAGCAGCATAAGTCAATCTACGAAAGGGAGCTGATGGCAATTGTGTTTGCGGTTCAGAAGTGGCGGCACTACTTAATTGGGAGGAAGTTTACGGTGCGTACTGATCAGAAGAGCCTGCGGTTTTTGTTGGAGCAACGCAAGGTGAACATGGAGTATCAGAAGTGGTTGACTAAACTGCTTGGGTTTGATTTTGAGATAGTCTATAAACCCGGCCTGGAAAGTAAAGCGGCAGATGCTCTATCACGCATCGTGGAGGTTAAAGAGTTGTAGGCGGTTTAAGTGACTACAGTTCTTCAGCTGGAGGAGATTGCTAGTGCGGTTGATAAGGACCCTGAACTGCAGAAGTTGATTTCTGAGTTGAAAGTCGATCCTAGTACACATCCAGACTTCATGATGGTACAGGGCCGACTCCTACGTCAGGGCAAGATGGTTGTTCCCCGAGCTTCTCCTCTGATTGAAGTGATTATGTCAGAGTATCATAGCGGCAAGATTGGGGGCCATGGAGGCGTTTTAAAGACTCAACGGCGCATATCAGAGTTGTTTTTCTGGTTTGGGATGCTCACTGATATTCGTCGTTACGTAGCCGCGTGTCAGGTGTGCCAGAGACAGAAGTACTCTACCTTGGCTCCAGGGGGATTGCTCCAACCTCTACCTATTCCGGAGCAGGTTTGGGAGGATATTTCGATGGATTTTGTGGAGGGTCTTCCTCGTTCTCGCGGTTGGAACACAGTGATGGTAGTGGTTGATCGTTTGACGAAGTATAGCCACTTTGTGGGGCTCAGTCACCCGTTTACAGCGACGGACGTGGCACTGATTTTCATACAGGAGATAGTAAAGCTGCACGGGTTCCCTCGAATGATCGTCTCCGACCGAGATAAGGTGTTCACAAGTATGTTTTGGAAACAGCTTTTCAGGTTGTCGGGAACACGCCTCTGTTTCAGCACCGCGTATCACCCTCAATCTGATGGTCAAACCGAGGTGACTAACCAAGGGATGGAGACCTATCTGCGTTGCTTTGCCAGTGAGAAACCGAAGACTTGGTCTACCTATTTGGCTTGGGCGGAGTTGAGTTACAACTCTGCGTACCATTCCTCACTCAAAATGACTCCGTTTCGAGCATTGTACGGGCGAGATCCGCCTACTTGGATCAAGTATGAAACAGGTTCCACAACAAATGCGGAATTGGAGGGTCAGTTAGTGGAGAGAGATGCAGCCTTACAGCTACTGAAGGAACATCTTCATCGTGCTCAACAAATGATGAAGCTGCGGGCTGACACACACCGCAGGGAGGTCGAGTTCGAAGTGGGAGATAAGGTCTTTGCGAAGTTGAGGCTATACAGACAGAGAACGTTGGCTAGAAGACTGAATGAGAAGCTAGCTGCACATTTCAATGGGCCATTTGAGATCGAGAGCCGAATGGGGAAGGTAGCTTACAAGCTTAAGTTACCAAATGACGCGCAGATCCATCCCACGTTTCACGTTTCACAGTTGAAGAAGACGATAGGGGAGGTTACTGAAGTATTGCCACTACCCACACAACTCAATAGTGAGGGAGAGTTGGTTGTGGAACCGGAGGGGTTTGTGTCAACAAGGGTCAATGGAGGGACATGACAAGACGAGATTTTGGTGAAATGGAAGGGTTTACCAATTCATGAGTGCATTTGGGAGTGGGTGTCTGCAATAAAGAAACGCTTTCCGAGCTTTGACCTCGAGGACAAGGTCAATTTCATTGGGGATGGTATTAATACGAGTGAGGCTATACGACCACCTATCTTATATCAGTACAGTCGCAGGGCCCATAAGGGAAAACAGGGGGAGACAGTTAAGGGCCCAAGTGAGGGCGTGATGAAATAAAAGATCTAGTAGATGGGGGAATAATGGATAATGGCAGAGCGATGAGTCATAGACAAGGCACGTGCAGTTGTTGGTCACGAATAGAGCATGAGTACGTGATCAGCCAGTAGTATAAGAATAAGGAGAAGACGTAGGTATCACTTTTCAGATCTTAAAAGTCCCATTACGGTTTCGCATGAGTAGCTACCGTACGAATCCTAGTTCAATGGTTGGATAGAGAGAAAATTTACCAATGCTCTCCAAAGAGGCGATCCTATTGATGCATTCCTACACCAACAAACAATTGAATCAGATTCAGACTTAGAACAATGACAAAATGTATTCATATTTGCTTCATAGAAGATGTAGCCAGCAGAAACCTGAGTTCGTAGATTAAATTCTGCAGCGAGATCTTCAAGTGGAACACATTTCTGTTTCTGCAATCACATAACAAATCAAAAGGAAAAGCTACTTTTCCTGCACATTGATAAGGGATGAGACAACACTTGTATATATACATCATCATTAAGTGTGTTTCTGTTGGCAGAATAACGATTATAATGGGAGGTGGGAAAGTGTTTGATTATTCAAGATATACCTTTATGTATTCAACAAATTCTGAAAGCAAATCTTGGTTTCCACCCTGTACTTCCTCTGTAGTACCTTCAGCGTCAACTGAGAACTCCCCTTTCCATTTGTCAAACTCTAACGCAGCAGCCTCTTCTTCCTTGGCTTGTCGTGCTTTTTCTTCTTCTTCCTACATAACAGCCAAGTTCAGTATTTACTAGAGCAGGACGCCTAAACAGAAGAGAATTGGAGATGAAATAATTGACCCACCAGCTTCCGCTCCTCTGCCTCGCGCTCCTCATCTTTCTTCCTCCGCATCTCTGCATACCAATCTTGTTTTGTACTCCTTGACTCACGTGCAGCTTCTTCAGCCTTTACCAGAACATATGAAGAGAATTTTGATCAGGAAAGACTTGCCACGTACTATTCTGATCCAAGGGTAAATGCTCTATCCTTGAGCAACAATCTAAGACTTTCACAGTTGGGACTGTAACTGGTGAAACGATATTCCTATAATTTCCTATACTTAGTACTTGTAGAACATTAGAAGAATTCATGGCGACAGAGACTGTTTAGGCACCTGTCTTTGTTCTTCTCGTTCTTGACGCTTCTTCTCCTTCTTCTTAGATGCTCTGGCTTGATTTCCAATGGCTTCACCTTCTTCTTCATCTTCACTCCCACTGATGTTTTCTGTTTTCAAATGTACCCAAATAAATATTCCAAGCCCAGTAGTTCATTTGTTTTCAGACCCTCCCTAATCATAAGCTAGCTTTAAAGCAAGATGAATAACAGGTTTCTAGTTCTCTCAGGCTTGACAGTAAACTCTAACCAATAACACACGGTTGTGGTCACCAGCTATAAAAGTAATCAGAAACTTGATATTCCATTCATCTGAAAGCCAGGTCATTATTTTTCAGACCCTCCCTAGCTTTGCAGCAAGATGAATAACAAATTCTCCAAGGCTTGACAGTAAACTCTAACCAATAACACACGGCTGTTGTCAACAGCTATAAAAGTATCAGAAACTTGATATAGATTATCATCTGAAAACCATGTCTTTTATTTGATAGTTGATACTGTCTTTATACTTGGAAAACAAAACTCAACACTTGACACTTAACAACGTTAAAGAGACACAGAAGCTGTAAAGTACGAACCTTGAACGTTAGATGCTGAGGAGGAGCTAGCACCAGCAGAAGCTGCGGGTCTCCGACGCATTCTACCCCCACCACCAGTCCCACGTACCACGTTTTCACGTGCCTGAACCTTTAGGCAACCCCAAAACAGAGGAATTACGTAACAATCCATTTCGCAACAATGACAAAAAAAAAATTGAGAAGTTACCTGCGGCGGTTCTGCATCTTCCTCACGTGATCTAGCATCTACCCGACGTTTCCATAAGAACAAAGGAATCACTGCAGCTATGAGGATCATCGACACTATCAAAGCGAATATCTCCTCCATCTCTTACCTGCGATCGAAATTTAACCCAAAAAAGGGAATTTGAAACAGTTTTGAGAAAAATCAAAATATAATAACGAAGCGATCGACTCAGATCGTTCCACAATCTAACCTAATTTTCGTAGTTTAACCTAAAGCGTCTTGCTCGAGGATTGCAGAGCTCCCTCCACCTTGACTCGCCAGAGAAGACGATCGACAGGGTTAGTTTCGTAACTGTACACGACCCCAGAATCCTCTATACGAGTCAGAGTCTTTGGTTTTTTTTCTCTGTATAATATGACTTGTTTGGTTTCATGGTTTGTTATTAAGAAATTTGCTATACGGATCCAAGAGATCTATCTTGGTAAGAAAGATAATCAGAGAAGAGGCCAAGTTAACGAGAAATTCTTAACATTCTCATATTAAAGAAGTGGCAAAGCCAAAGTACATAAGATGGTAGTCTCTTAGTATCATACCAAAGGTGAATAGAGAGAAAACAGCAACAAGAGAATCAAAGATGAAAGTTGAAGAAATGTTTTGGAAAGGGAGGATAACAGTAATGATTCACTAGAGCAGAATGAAGCAAACGGCCTAGGGAAACTGCAACACAAGCAGCTCAGAAACCATGTATCTTGATGTTGTCCTTCTTCACAAGGCCAGCCTGTTGCAAGAGAAAAAGTAAAGAAAATGAGATAATGCAACAATGTTTTTATGTTAGCTTTGTTCGTGAAAGAGTGTGATTATTACCTGGACTAGGAACGTGGAGACGTTCTTCCTCTGGTCGCCTTGAAGCTGAATAACCTACAAATTTTCACAGTAGCACAATTAAAGAGAGAGCACACATACAAAAGCTAAAATTCTTAAGCCAAGTCTTTAACTGTCTGTTTGCATTATTTGAATGATACTACACCAACTGTTAAAAACAGTAGTTGATGATATACCACGGAGCTTCAAAACACGCACCTGTCCGAGTTCAGAGTCTTGAACCACAGTTCCGTTGCAACAAAACTCCTTCTTGAGGTCCTTAAGTATCTTGCTGTAACTATACTCTTTCTTCAGCCCCTGGACCGTTGTCAAGCTTTTCCTACCATTGCGCTGCTGCACACGGATGTGGACGTACTCCTTTGTTCCCGCACCTGAGTCCTCAGCATTAGCATCAGCAAACGGGTCTGCAGAAAAATCAAAAAGAAACTCATTAGCCCTTATCAAATCCAACATGAGAAACATTTAACAAAATCATATGAGCCAGATATGCAGAGGTATTTCAATCAACAATGGATACAATTGGAGCTTACCGAAGGCAGTAGGGACCTGGGAATCAAGTTCAGACATGAAACTTTGTTGATCTGGTGGGCAAACTACAGAGAAACTGAGACCTGAGAAATAATACCAACATCACATAAGAATTTGACAAACACAAAGAGAAGGGCAACAACACACAGTATAACTAGGGATAAAATAAACATAACACGATAACAAATCAATAAAACACACAATTCTAGTACGAGCCACATTCAATTGGAGATTACTGATAATCAAATGGGAAACTAAAGATTATCATCACCAACTGAAGATACGAGATGAGCAAAATACCATCTGATCATATCCCAGACACGATTCAGTCAAATTACCCAAACAATGTAAAGAGGAAACATCAATCCATCAAAAGACTACGTTTTTTTCTTTTTCAAATTCAGCTACAATTATAATAGATCATAAGCAAAAGCTCGCGTCCGATCTTCAGACGGAAAAAAAAAAAAAACGAACCAGAAACGCAATAAATTTCACCTCGAAATTATGGAAATCAAGGAAATTACAAGGTGTAATCTGCGATCAGCTAAAGAAAGAAGACAAAACGTGGATAGAAGAAGGGCAATTCTACCTGATTCGAGGAGTAGAGTTTCGAGGATCTGATTATCGGGAGAAGAGAAGAGAGAATGAAACCCTAGATTCGGATAAAGTGCAACTTATGTTTCGGTGGAGGAGAGGAAGACGTAGTCTCAAATTATATTTTCAAGGTGGACTTGGGCTTTGTACTTAACCCCTTGGTGGGCTTGTAATTGGACTTCACACGTATCCACTTGGTAGATTTGATTTGTCCACTACACCAGTTCCAATTCCATCGGATATGTTAGAAGATAATACTAAAGTCGGTGATTATCCTTTGTTAAATAATAGTGATTGTCCAGCTTGGCACACGTGGGGCAACAACGCCTATCCTTCTCATGTTGCAGGTGTCATTTTTATAATGAGACACAGTATAGGTGTCTTCTTACTTCTCTACTATAAATACCTCTTCCCCTTTGTATTTGTATTAAGGGGAAAATAATAAAGACTCTCAATTCTCTACTCTCTCGTTGTTATACAAAACATAAATATACATATATAATTTATAGATACATCTGAGTTAGTAGTTTACAACACGTTATCAGCATGAAGTTCTGACTAACTGAGGTTTATCAATCCGAAATTTTTTAAACCAGTCGAAGTAATGTTTAAATTTATGTGTTTTAATATACTTAATTTATTTAAATTTTATTATTGTTCCGGAGTGAGAGGCTAGGTCTTTTCTGTTTATTTTCGGGATGATAGGCGTTGCCTTCCCCGACTGATCGTTATGGTAAGCTATGCCTTCACGATCAGAGAAACACGTGGTAGACGTTGCCTCCGTGAATAAAAAAAAAATAAAGATTAAAAATGGCAGACTAAGTCTCCTCGGACCTTGAAATAAGTAAAAGTCAAAATGGTATACCATGTCTCCTCGGACTTTGAAAAATGATTAATATGGTAGTCTAAGACTCCTCGGATCATGTGGTAGGCTAAGCCTCCAATTTTATTTATGCTCTTTAAATTTTTGCAATTTAAATTTATGCCTTTAGTTTCTGCATTTCAATTTCCGTCTTTATATATTATTATTCTATGAATTCGGTTATTATATCAAATTTGACAAATCTCAAAATAAATGCCCTTGATATTACGGGAAATAGTTATATGACTAGAAGATCTTTGAATAATCAAATCCTTGAAAGAAAGGATTCACCAAATTGTTGGAGTTGATGTAAATCCTCCGTGAGAATTGAAAAGAAAAGAAACTCATGATACTAAACCTTCAAATTGGTCCAACTTGAAAAGGACAAGGATGTGGATGCGGTTGAAACCGCTATCGTGGTCGTGGAAGAGGATGAGGAAGAAGATTCCATCCCTATGATAATAATGGAAATTTCCACGAAAAATGAAAGTGGTCGGGTGATAAAAGGCAAACAGAAAAAGTTTGCTATAGATATGGCCAGAAAAAAATTGGGTACGTTGTTTTCGTACGCCAAATATTTAGCCGATCTGTATCGAGATTCAAAAAGAAAAAGAGAAAGGAAGTGAAATAAACTTCATCTCTTATGAGCCCGGACCATCTTTTCATAGCTTGAATACTCATCTTGATGATTCAGATTTTCTGGTTGGTCCAGAAAATGAAAATAAAATATCGATGTGATATAAAAATTATCTTCCTGAATAAGATTTTGAGATTCAGGATAGAGATAGATGTACTTGGCATATGTTGGGTCATCGTACATGACTACTAAAGGTAACAAATATTTCTCCTCTCTCAAAATAAGTAAGTATAATATCTATTACTATAAAATTTATTATTAGTTCTAGAGGAGCTTATGATGAAAAGACATGCATAAGAAAAGGATGGCAAAAGTATAAATGAGTGGTAAACCTGAAGTTTACTGATATATAGCCATCTCCAATAATGTTATCCACATTCTTGTGAAATGTTGAAAAACCAGAAGTTTTTCACATATAGTATGTCAAAAAAATAAAGGAAACCATCATGGTGATGAATCATCAAACAAGTTCACTAGATGTGATTTCTTTAAGCAGACCCCAAATTAAGATCTCACTCTAAGGGATTTGAAACATAATTCATCCCAAATGGGAAAACTGAATATATTATTGGTTCTAGAGTGGGATTCAGTACGAGATTTTAGACATGGAGTGTCATCATCTCGAGGGAGAGAATTAAAAAATCCTAGTAAGTGGAACATTGAAAAAATTATGTTCGCTCTCGAAAAAGAACTTGATAAAGTAAATTCAAGTAAGATGATCCCCAT
>NC_027748.1:13663421-13663751 GCF_000695525.1 Brassica oleracea var. oleracea
ATATACAATCCAGAGGGATAAAGTATATGGATAATTAGAAATATGCTCGCAAGTTTGCTAGAAGCATATGATAAGCTGATGGAATGAGATATGTGAAATGTATTACAATGAAAAGTAGGATAATCCATTTACAAAATGTCTGCTAGACATTTTGATTAAATAATGATATCTCATATTCCAGCTGAAAATGCTCCAATAAGAAAATAGTGTCCTAAACGGACGATATATGAGTCTATGGCACACTAGAGACGTGATAGACCACTTTGGTTCCAAAGAGTCCTCGAAAAAGAGCAAAAATATAAATAGAGGATGAATCTCATGATGAGACCA
>NC_027748.1:13663907-13664863 GCF_000695525.1 Brassica oleracea var. oleracea
TCTATGTATGAGGGTAGAGTGAATTGATTGGCCATCAATTCGATATAGAGTTCGTTAGAAAAACGAGATATTTTTGGACTAAAAGTCCAAGGTATATATTTCTCCAGAAAATGAAATGAAAGATGACCTTGAGGTATGAAAAACGGCTTGTTCCAAGGTCACTGGAGTAAATTTAAAATAGATGCAATATATTGAAATGTCTGGCAGGACAAAAACGACTTGAGTTGCATCTTGATATTTAGAAGTCCCTGGAGAGCTAAAGATGCTCTCGGAATGTATAAAACTTTGGAAGAGTTAGAACAAGCCGTATATAAGGTATATTGAACCGGTAACTGGTGATATGTTTACGGCATGATTTGCCGATTGCCATTTTAATGAGGATGAATTTCTAGCGTTAGGGAGAGGAATTTGAGAAATTCCTAAAGAGATTACATGGTGTACATAATCGTTGTTACACCTTTGTCCCCCTACGGATCAAAGAGAGCTGGAAGTTCAGAAAATTGTGCATTTGCAAACCAGTTACCAGAAGATACGACATGATATACCCGCTAAAAATGTTTCATCAAGAGTTGATGTTCCTAAAAAACAAAGTGATGGTAACAAAATAAATGAACCTAGGGTTCAGTTAAAGAAGGGGAGACTAGCGGGTTCTAGAGATAAAAATCTCCGAAAGAAATTGGTTGAGAAAAGTTGCAAGGTTCCTGAAGAACCTGATACTGAAAAATGTCTGAAAGAAGACATAAGTGGAAAGGTTCAAAGAGAACATGATACTGAAAGATGTCTGAAAGAAGACATAAATGGTAAGGTTCCAGAAGAACCTGATATTATAAGATATCTGAAAGAAGGCATAAGTGGAAAGGTTCCAGAAGAACATGATACTGAAAAATGTCTGAAAGAAGGCATAGATGAAAAAGGTCAAGATGAACCAAATAAAGATGATCCAGATGACGAAAAGT
>NC_027748.1:13664922-13665287 GCF_000695525.1 Brassica oleracea var. oleracea
AAAAGTTATAAGATAAAAGATGTTGATGGAATGTTCTCCTTTTCTGTCCAAAGAGATCGATCATAAAAGTGATGATCCCGATCCAAGGTCCATTTTGGAATGTTAAAAAGACATGATTGGGAGGAGTGGCAGAAGGCCATTCAAATTGAATTATTCTCCCTTAATAAAATGAATGTCTTTGGACCTATAGTCATAACGCCTGAGAATATAAATCTTGTTGTGTATCAGTGGGTATTCGTGAGAAAAGTAACACGATATAAAACCTGATTAGTTGCCCAAAGATTTTCTCAGAGACCGGAAATTGATTTTGAGGAAACGTATTCCCCGGTAATGGATGCAATTACGTTTAGATTTTTGATGAGCCT
>NC_027748.1:13665315-13670028 GCF_000695525.1 Brassica oleracea var. oleracea
ATGGACGTTGTGACTGCGTATTTGTATGGATCGTTGGATAACGATATATATATGAAACTCCCTAAGGGATTGAAAATGCCAGCGGCATTGAAAGAAAAATCCAGGGAGATTTGTTCGGTCAAGTTACAGCAATCACTTTACGGATTAAAGCAATCCGGACGCATGTGGTACAATCGCTTAAGTGAATATCTTTTGAGTAAAGGATATGTAATAATGCGATATGTCCATGCGTTTTTATAAAGAAATTGTCATCTGACTTTGTGATCATTGTTGTATATGTAGATGACCTGAACATAATTGGAACTCAAAAGGAGGTTGATGATGCTTGAACTTATATGAAAGAGGAGTTCGAAATGAAAGATCTCGGAGAGACAAAATTTTGTCTTGGGCTCCAGATAGAGCATCTCCGAGAAAGAATAATTGTGCATCAATCAAATCATACGAAAAGGTTATTGAAACGCTTTTGTATGAATAAAGCGACTCCTTTGAGTACTCCAATGGTAAATAGATCTCTCGATGTTGAAAGAGATGTTTAAAATATCCTGGTAAGATCTTATATAAATAAGTACTTTGGAGATGCTAATGGTAATAAAGCATATATGAGCTTATATATCTTGCGAGTTGTATTTGATTAAATATACTTTTAGACACTAATGTCTTTGCGAGATATAGCTCATTTCCTATTTACGGAAATTAGAACGGCGTCGAGAACCTATCTGTTCTCTCCAAGGTACGTATTGATTTAGGAGTAATTTATCCTAGAAACCCCGAGTTTGGTATGTTTTGCAGATACATGATATTTATAAAGTCGAAAACAAACCGGCTATGTTTCTACAATTGGTGGAACCGCGATCTCTTGACGGTCCCAGAAACAAACTCTGGTTGCGACATCTTTGATTCATGCATAAACTATTGCGCTTCACGAAGTATGTCGAGAATGTGTGTGGCTTCGGTCAATGAGTCACCACATACGAGAATCAAGCGGAATAGTTAACGAGAAAGATCCGACGAAAATATTTGAAGATGATTCGGCTTGTGTCGCTCAACTCAAAGAAGACTACATTAAGAGTGACAAGACAAAGCACATCCCTCCAAGATTTTTCTCGTACATAAGGGAGCTCGAGAAAAATAAAGAAATGGACATCAAGTATGTACGGTCATGCGACAATCCGGCTGACTTGTTCACAAAAGCCCTTCCCACTACAACATTCCGAAAACACGTTTATGGTATCGGAATGCGGCATTTGCGTGACCTCTGACGAGAAAGCTATGTCCACTATTTTTAGGGGGAGATTACGGTAATGTACTCTTTTTTCCTAGTCATGGTTTTTGTCCCAATGAGTTTTTCCATGACAAGGTTTTTAACGAGACACTACGTAATACAAAAAAGATAATCAAGAGGGAGTCCTAGAAGATAATACTAAAGTTGGTGATTATCCTTTGTTAAATAATAGTGATTGTCCAGCTTGGTACACGTGGGGCAACAACACCTATCCTTCTCATGTTGCAGATGTCATTTTTATAATGAGACACAGTATACGTGTCTTCTTATAGCATGATAAGTTCTTAGAGCATCATTATTGGTGGGATGAAGAAAGAGAGAAAGATAGTCCTTTGTTTTATTTTTTTTTGTCGTTGGAGAGTAAGGGACAACCCTTAATTTGGGGCTTTTCCCTTCTCTTTCTTCCTCGGTTCCCACCCCTCTCCTCTAAAGGATGCTGTAAGGGATTTCCAATAATGATGCTCTTAGGATAGGGTTCTTAGCGGAATATAAGAACCCGTCTCTTAACTTTTAACTAAGAACCGGCTCTTAAATAAGAGATTTAAGAACCAGTTCTTAATTTTTTTACTATTTAAGAGCCGGTTCTTAGTTTTTTTAGTTAAAAATTAAGAGACGGGTTCTTATATTCCACTAAGAACTCTATCCTAAGAATTCTCCGTTAATCATGGTCTACTTCTCTACTATAAATATCTCTTCCCCTTTGTATTTGTATTAAGGGGAAAATAATAAAGACTCTCAATTCTCTACTCTCTCGTTGTTATACAAAACATAAACATATATATATAATATATAGATACATCCGAGCTAGTAGTTTACAACAAGATATTCTTCTTTTTTTTTCTTCATCGGATACATATTCTCCGATCGATATTATGGGATTTAATTAGTTGACTGACTTTATGTCTTAACGATCCCGAATTACATGGTTACGTGTTCTCACACTTTCTTTTACAAGTGTTTATAACCTCGTGCTTAAACTTTAAATTTTAGTTTACCATGTAATTGATTATGATCAGTGCCATTGTGTGATTCTTTTTTCTTAAATGTCTTAACTTGAATTAACTAAATGCTTAAAAGGAAATTCGTTTTTTATAAAAAAATATACAAAATGTCAGAATATGAACTACACATCATACATGCATGGTTGCATGGCATGTAGACGCGGAAACTTGTCACTCCTCCACATTTGAGATTCCAACACCTAATCGCTACAAAAACCTTATAGATTCTCCCTTTCTCACAAACAAACACATTCATGCAATGTTACACGTGATCTCCATGCAGAACATCTTTCACGCCTATAAATACCAACCAACACTCCACTTCCCTCTTCACTCAAACCAAAACAAGCAAAAAACATACACACAAATAGCAAATGGCCAACAAGCTCTTTCTCGTCTCGGCGACTCTCGCCCTCTTCTTCCTTCTCACCAATGCCTCCATCTACCGAACGGTCGTAGAAGTCGAGGAAGATGATGCCACAAACCCAGCCGGCCCATTTCGGATTCCGAAATGTAGGAAGGAGTTTCAGCAAGCACAACACCTAAGAGCTTGCCAGCAATGGCTCCACAAGCAGGCAATGCAGTCCGGTAGTGGTCCAAGCTGGACCCTCGACGGTGAGTTTGATTTTGAAGACGACATGGAGAACCCTCAGAGCCCACAGCAGAGGCCACCGCTACTCCAGCAGTGCTGCAACGAGCTCCACCAGGAAGAGCCACTTTGTGTTTGCCCAACCTTGAAAGGAGCATCCAAAGCCGTTAAACAACAGGTTCGACAACAGCAAGGACAGCAGGGACAGCAGCTGCAGCAAGTAATTAGTCGTATCTACCAGACTGCTACGCACTTACCTAAAGTTTGCAACATCCCGCAAGTTAGCGTTTGTCCCTTCCAGAAGACCATGCCTGGACCCTCCTACTAGATTCCAAACGAAACCCTAGAGTGTATGAATGTGGTTGTCGATATATGTCAACACCACACCTCATCGCGTAATATGTAAGGTCTTATCTAGGATGTTTGAGGCTAATGTAATTAGCACTACTCCATAATAAAAGAGGATTTTAGTGTTTTATTCGGTGTGCATGCTCTCTAAGTGGTTCAAGATTTTAGTTTTCAAGCAAATTCCAATCAAAATTGTGCGTTACTTACATCGGCTGTTTAACGGCGTGCAAAACACCGATCGAACTGATCTACGAGGGCATATGCCATCGTTCAATCTCTGACCAAGTCTCTTACAATAAATTAATGAATAATAATACTAATTAAGCAAAAAGAGAGAGAAGTGAACGATCAGCTCTTCAGACCACCTCCAGGACCCCTAATGGGTACTTAAAATTAAATTAGTGTTTAATTTAGTGATTTGAAAGGTTTAGAACCTCTATTAATCTATTTAATTTTTTCATCTTCCATTGGTAGAACTTCATTGAGGTACTTAAAAAATAATTTATTTTTTTTAAAGTTGAATGATTTGAAAGACCATGATACATAAAATTTTCAGGGGAATTTGTCAAAACTAACCCACAACTTAATTTTAATCCCAAACATATACTCAAACTTGAATCAAATGCAAAGCTAACATAAAAGCCTTGTGAAATTACAGCTCAACCCCTTTTTCTAAGTCATTTTTACGAATATAGCCCTAGTAAATCGTCTGAGTCGTCTGAGATGTTGGAAGTCGTCTGGACGACTTCAAATTAAGTCTTCTGGTGTAGTTGATCTTAAAAATAACTTTTAAATTTTTTAAAAAATATTTTGATAAGCGAAAAATTAAAATCATCTAATTATAAACAGTTTTAAGTGATATAAATTAAAATATAACAAAATTGAATTGTTTTCAACATAGATGAGTGTAGGTAGTGAATCATGGTATTCTTTGGTCTAGGGTTTGCCAACATATGTTGTAGTATTGTATGTATACTTAGGGTTAGATTTTGGAAAGCTTGAATGTTTTTTTGAAAAATTAATTTTTTACCTATGCATGTTTATTTTTGTGTATAGTAAATACTTTTGAAGTTTAATTTGATTTTATGAAGGGTTTAGTTAGTTAATTAAGTTTAGGGGTAATGTTTAGGATCTAGACTACTTACATTTCAGTCGTATGGTGAAGAAATTAAAACAGACGACTTACATGTAAGTCGTCCAAATATTTCCGCCTAAAATTTTTTTAAAAATTATTTTCCCGCTTAAATAATATAAACCAGACGACTTACTTGTAAGTCGTCTGGAAAGTGTTCTATTTTAGTTTCTCACTAAAAATATTTTAATTTCCCGCTAAAAATATTAAAACCTTCTGGACGACTTACAAGTAAGTCGTCTGAATCAAACATATTTAACCTAATTGAATTTTTTGTCTCCCTATATAAAGAAAAATTTACACATTTTCTCTCCTCCTCTCAAATGGCTGCAACAAAAATGTAATGTTCATCACTCTAAAA
>NC_027748.1:13670490-13704788 GCF_000695525.1 Brassica oleracea var. oleracea
AACTTTATATGAATTTTTCAGTTTTGTCTCATGTTTTTCTTACTAATATATCTTTTATGCAGGTTTTTATTCAGATGGTACTCATCTTCCACTCATTTAAAGGTAGATCTATTAATTTTAGATATGTATTTTTGTGTGTTCTATAAAGGTAGATTTATCTAATCTTCCACTCATTTTTCTGTTTTTATGCCATTTGAACGTTTTTGGATATGCAGGTTTTTCAGATCTGGAAGACTTCTGGGACGACTTACCTGTTAGTCGTCTAAAATATAATGCACTAGACGACTTCCAGGAAGTCTTCCAGACGACTTCCATTTCAGTCGTCTAGACTTCATAAAAGTCGTCTAGACTTCCTGGAAGTCATCTGGAAGTCGTCTGGACTTCCTAGAAGTCGTCTGGACTTTCTGGAAGTCTTCTGACAAAGTCTTCTTCCATATCAAGTGGAGTCCAAGCTTGTCTTTGTAGAGGAATGATCTATAATAGTTTTGTTTGTGTTATGTTTTGTGAATTGCATGTCTACTCTTTTGGTTGTGAATTTTTTGTAAAATCAGTAATAATGTTTCCCAAGATGTAATACATGTGCTAACAATGTGTTTACACATTTACAAATCAATGAAATAAACTTCAGTAGCCTTTTTTCAATAATAAACAAATCAATGAAATAATAAACTTCAGTAGACCGTCTTCCGCTGATCCTCTCACCATTTCTTGCGCATATAACAATGCTCTGTATGAAGTGGTGTAATCAAGTGTCATGCCAAACATGTTCTTCATTGCATCTTTGATATGCTGCGGATTCAACCCATCAATGATTCCAACACGATCTATGAAAAGTCGACCAATGTACTTCGGAGTACAGCGTTTCCGCTGAGCGATTCTGTCTGGAATGGAACATGTATGAGTTGCCACATACTTGGTTACCCGAAACGTTTTAGTCCCATGTTTCACACTTGCTCGGACCTTCCATTGACAACCACTAACATGATATGTTGCCACAAAGAGAGTTTTCGTTGACTTTAATATTCCGAAGGAGAACCTACGCCTCACCGCTGTCAACCGCAACTCTGAAAGCAGTGCATCCATACTAGCAAAACTCTGGTTGACATAGATTCTGTCTACAGATGATCCTTCTCCTTCACAACCATATGCCCAAAACAGATTTCATCATCTTCTTCCTCATCCTCGTCTTTAACCATTCCATACTCACTATAATCATCAGCATCAGCGACAACAGGGATGTCAGCATCCTCTTCCCCATCATGATCCTCAGCTTCATGCCCCTCCTCAGCTTCATCCCCCTCCTCAGCTTCATCCCCCTCCTCAGCTTCATCCCCCTCCTCAGCTTCATCCCCCTCCTCAGCTTCATCCCCCTCCTCAGCTTCATCCCCCTCCTCAGCTTCATCCCCCTCCTCAGCTTCATCCCCCTCCTCAGCTTCATCCCCCTCCTCAGCTTCATCCCCCTCCTCAGCTTCATCTGTTCATGTCCAGGTTATAATCTTCTTGAGCCATTGCAACAAGATCAGCATGTGTCAAACCTTCACTCAAAAATAACATTCTCGCTCCTTTGAAATGACCAACCACAAAATTCCAACATCCATCTTTCAACAACCATTCTGCATACACTGCATGTAACTGACGCATCATCTGAAAAAGTCAAAATAAAACACATTAGCAAACTTAGAACAAAGAAAACGAAAGTTTATTAAAGATCGAAGCGGAAAACTTCAATCTAAGTACTCATGATGACTAAACTATACGTCGTCTGGTCAACGCAGAGGTTATTTTTGCAATTGACTTTGAAATCTGTTATTTCAGACGACTGAAAAATAAGTCGTCTACTTTTGTTTGGTTAAAAAAAAACTCCAAAAAAGCTAGACGACTTACATTTCAGTCGTCATGGGTTAGTTTTGCATTTGACTGGATTATTTCAGAAGTTTTACTTTCCTGGACGACTTAGATTTCAGTCGTCTCGTGAAAATTAAAATAATAATATTTTTTTAAAACTAGACGACTTACAATTAAGTCGTCATATGTTAGTTTTGCAATTGAAAAAGAAAACTTCAATATTTAATTATATATAGATGACTTACAATTCCATCGTCCGTCAGACGACTTACGTGTAAGTCGTCCAGGATTTACGAGGTTTGACCAGAATCTCGGAATAAAATCCTGGCTGAATTGTAAGTCGTCTGGGGATGATTAAATATTGAAGTTTTTTTTTCAATTGCAAAACTAACATATGACGACTTAATTGTAAGTCGTCTAGTGTTAATAAAATATTGATATTTCAATTTTCACCAGACGACTGAAATGTAAGTCGTCCGGGAAAGTCAAACTTCTTAAATATTCTAGTCAAATGCAAAACTAACTTATGACGTCTGAAATGTAAGTAGTCTAGGTTCTTTGAAGATTTTTTTGTAACCAAACAAAATCAGACGACTTAACTTTAGTCGTCTGAGAAAACCGATTTCAAAGTCAATTGCAAAAATAACCTCTGCGTTGACCAGACGACTTCCAGGTAAGTCGTCTACAGCCAGACAACTTCCCATGTAAGTCGTCTGACGAACAAATCTGGAAAAAACTCGATTTCATACCTTAAATTGGTGAGATAACTTCCTTAGCACACATAAGGCTTCTCCAAGCACACATAATCTCAAACGAAAGTGACCCACCCAAAATCGTTAGCTTCTATGACTCTATGAACCATAAAAAATGTAGAATCAAAATTTTGGGTTTTTTTAGCTCGTTGTGGAGAGAAAGTGAGAGATATGTTGTGTTTAGTTCACAAGAATGGAAAAAGAAGAAGGGTAACTCGATTTTGGGAGCATTAAGAGCTTGAAATTGGTTGTTCATGATGGTTGGGGTATTGATGACAATGGCAATCTTGTAATTACTTGAAGATGATGAGGGTGAGAGAGTAAAAATGTTATTTTCGAAAAAAAAAAAATTGATGGCATTTTCGTAAATTATATGAACTTGTGGGGTGAATAGGGCAAAACCAATTTCCAAAAAAAAGGAGGTTAGTTCTGTGTTTGACTTTAAGTTGTAGGTCAATTCTGCCAAAAGCCTAAATTTTTATTAAAAATGACATAAAAGCATATTAAAAATGCAAATACAAACCGTAAACGAGAAAAACAGATTAGTTGAAATCTTGATTTGTTCCAAATTTTTGCCATATATTCTCAACCAAATCCGCTTTCAATCGTTGATGTATTGTTCTATCACAAACTTGATTCCGAATGCTCATCATATTGCCGAGATTTGAAGGCATATCTGTAGAAAACGAGAAATCCACTTCTGAACTTCGGTTTGAATCCGAATTTTTGAAAATTGAAATATCAAACTGAGTGTATCCATCTCGTTCGTCTTTTACGATCATATTATGTAGAATGATACATGCTCTCATTATCTTTCCAATTTTTATTTTATCCCACAAAAGAGGTGGATTTTTTACTATGGCAAATAGAGCTTGCATGACCCCAAAACCTCGCTCGACATCTTTACGTACAGCTTCTTAAAGTGTAGCGAATAAAGATGCTTTTGGACCTTGCGGAAGTGGAATAGATTGGACAAAAGTAACCCATTTTGGATAAATACCATATGTGAGATAGTAAGCCATTTGGTACTCGTGTCCGTTGACAGTGTAGTTTACTTTCGGAGCTCGACCTTGTAATATATCATCAAAAACTGGTGATTGATCAAGAACATTGATATCGTTTAATGTGCCTAGAGGTCCAAAAAACGCGTGTCATATCCAGAGGTCTTGTGAAGCTACAACCTCTAGAACAATTGTTGGCTTTCCTGATCCACGTGTATATTGTCTTTTCCATGCGGTCGGACAATTCTTCCACTCCCAATGCATACAATCAATGCTTCCTATCATCCCGGGAAATCCGCGTAGCTCTCCAATATCGAGTAGTCGTTGAAGATCTTCTGGAGTGGGTCTTCTTAGATACTCATCTCCAAATAAATTTATGATTCCTTGAACAAAATGTTCTAAGCATAAAAGCGCGGTAGTCTCACCAAGTCAGAGGTATTCGTCGACCGCATCAGCTGGGCAACCATATGCCATCATACGAATTGCTGCCATTTTCTTTTGTAACGGAGAGAGACCGAACCTTCTAGTAGCATCTCCTCTTTGTTGAAAGTATGATATTTCAGCGGAGAGTCGATCAACAATACGCCTGAACAAGGATTTGTTCATTCGAAAACAGCATTGAAACATGTGCGAAGGATATGTTGCATCTTCACTAAAATAATCGTTCCATAACTGCATGTGTCCTTGTTCTCGTTGTCTTTCAATGTATGCTCGTTTATTTTTTGGCGTTGATGTTTCTTGACGATCTTCATAACGAGTGAGAAGATTTTCAAATTGTTGATCGAAAATTTGGTCCAATCTCTCCTCCATCATATCTTCGTAATTATTATTAGAAGAAGAAGCCATTTAGAAGAGAAATGGTAAATGAATTTTTTTTTTTTTTTGTATAAAAGAAATGTTGGATGTTGTTTTCTTGTACGATGGAAAGAGAAGGGAGGTAAACAAATAAAAGAGCTTCAAACTTGTTCTTCTACACTCAGGAAAAAAAGAAGCAAAGGAAATTTTTTTTTTTAATATGGTATAAGAGAAATGTTTGATGTTGTTTTCTTGTACAATGGAAAGAGAAGAGGGGTAAACAAATAAAAGAGGTTCAAACTTGTTCTTCTACACTCGGAAAGAAAAGAAGCAAAGGAAATTTTTTTTTTAATGGTAGAAGAGAAATGTTCTTTTACACTCGGAGGAAACACAACTTAGAAAGGAAACACAAGTTGCTTTACAACTTGCAAACCAGCTATGCAGCACGTTGGTTTTCTTGTACTGTCTTCTTGTCTTTACAAGTCACATGTTCCTGTCTTCTTGTTCTGTCAATGCACTGGATGATCCACATGCTACTTTATGTCACACGCTCTTCTTGTCTTCTTTATGTCACATGCTATTGTCGCTTTACCTGCACAAGCACGAGACAAGTCTCAGTACAACACGAGAGAACAACACACACGTCTCAGTACAATACACGAGAGCAACAGAAGAACATACACAATTTCATTAATATGTCACATGCTAATACAAACTCGACATCAAGCATAAAGCAACGAGAGAGAGCAAAAGAAGAACACACACAATTTCATGCTAATACAGACTCCATTAACTAACAGACTCGACACAAACATCATAAAGACACAAACAACATACATACTTGGCAATTTCAACACAAAAATCATAAGACTCAAACTAACATATCATTAATAAGCTTGTTTTTTAAGGCAATTTCGAGTTCAGTTAATGGTTCAGTCTTGGCAATGAGGCTATCAAGCAATTTTTGCTTGTTAAGAGTTTCCTTCAAAGCAAAATCCGCTTGCCTAATCTCCCAGATGCTCTGAAATTCCCTCCTCTCCTTCTCTTCCTCTTCCAAAGTAGCTTGCTTCCTCACTGGTTTTTTTCCTTTTGCCTTTGCTGCTTAAACCCCAACTGGCCGACCCATAGCTTCCTCTCCATGGCCATCTTGCACAGAGGATGATGATTGTGTCGTCTGGGCATCCAACTTCCTTCTTTTAGACTGAACTTTATCCTTAGTAGAAGAAGCTCCACTCCATTCCTGATCATAACGAAGTTCCAACCATGCATGCTCCATTGTGAACTTCTTCTTGTAATCATCAAAGTAAATCTCGTGAGCCATTTTCAAGACGTCATTCTCGTTCTGTCCACTCGATCTCTGTTTCGTTGCAGCTTCATAGCACCCAACAAACTTACACACGGCTTCATTGATTTTCCCCCACCTTGATTTACAGTTGTTGTCTCTCTGGGCTGCAAACCATCGAGCTTGGGACTTGCAGTATAGTAAGCAGCAATTCGTTTCCAAAACGTACTTGCTTTCTGCTCATTCTCAACCACTGCATCCTTGGAAGTGTTCAACCAAGCACTTATCAGCACACCATCTTCTGTTGGTGACCATTTATGCCTCTCTTTACGGTCAGACACAGTCTCTGCGTCTTCATTGCC
This sequence comes from Brassica oleracea var. oleracea, assembly GCF_000695525.1. Lineage (NCBI taxonomy): Eukaryota > Viridiplantae > Streptophyta > Magnoliopsida > Brassicales > Brassicaceae > Brassica > Brassica oleracea. The sequence continues at coordinate 13,676,528 of NC_027748.1, forward strand.
ATCTTCATTCCATTATGAACAGAAAACAGAGGCATCAGACGCAGAGACAGACTGATAAGGCTCACGAGGGACAGACTAATAAGGCTCATGAGGGACAGACGCAGAGACTGACTCATTCCATTGAGTGTTTGGTTGTTGACTGGTCAAGAAGTTTTGAAAGCTATATTGTTGAATATAAGGATCCATACGAGTTTTGGAGAAGAGGTTTTGAAAGCTAAAAAGAAAGAACAAAATAGAAGGAAATAGTTTTGGAGAAGTAAATAAATTTGGAGTCATGGTTTATAGTTGTTAAAGTTTTTTGTTGTTGAAGTTTTAATGGAAAGTTTTAATGGCAAGTTTAAAGTTTGAAGTTGGAGAAGTTTTAAGTTGTTAAAGTTTTAATGACAAGAGAATCAATATCCCTTTATTATTATTTGAGGAGCATTATAGATAATTAACCTTTAGTTCATGTGTTATTTTCAAAATTGTCATTTCCTGCGTGGCAGCACCATAAACCCTCTCACATCTTATATTCAAAAATCATTTGTTAACTAGATTAATTACAATAATTGTCATTGCTTGCCATTGATCATTTGATTATAATTTTACTAATATACTGTAAGCTTCTTCATTACAATGACTAACAAAACATTGACGTCCATGTTTAATGCGTTTTCATTATAATTCAAACTTACGGGCGTATAGTCATTTATTCCCAGATCCGGTCCACAAAGTTAATTATATATGAGATAACGATTTTGTAGATGGTATAATCCGATACATATATAACTAAAATAAGTATAATTTATAACACGTGTATGTGGACCATCTATAATGATTCGGATTATACCATTATGTGCATATGTATCGGATTTACAGAACTGTAACATATGTTATAAATTATACTTCTTATAGTTAATAGTTAAATAGATTGAGACAAAAATATATGCACACGTTTTTACAAGTATTCATCATATAGCATTTTATAATTTGTTAGACATTATATATATAAATGCGATATAAGTATAATGCCTAACTATAGTCTAATTCAAAAAAATGTCTAACTATAGTGTCTACAAATTAATTTCGTTTAAGGACTTATCGTAACAAGGGGATGTCTAACTATTACGAAATCACGATGGCCCATATAACTCCATTTAAGGACTTATCGTAATTGTAATTGTAAACCATGATTAATGATTGCTACGAAATCACGATGTCTAACTATTAATATTAAAAAGAAACATGATTTGCAATAACTTTGTTCAAATCTGGGTGAAAGTTAAAAAGACACTTCTAATAACGTTGCAATATATATGATATATATGAAAGTTGAAAGGAAACTTCTAATAATTTTAGTTGTTCTATCTCTTAATGAAACGTGATTTGCAAGGACAACCGTAATTAATGATTGTTAAAAGGAAACTTCTAATAACTTTGATATATTTTTAAATTACGAATTTGGTAACGTTTTGGTAATAATACTTGAATCAAATCCGCCATTATTTTTTATAAAATTTTGGTAATAATAGGGAGTCGATTATGGTTACAAAATTTTGTCAACTATTAATATGTTGTATATAAGGAAGTTATATTGTGGATTCAAATTATTCGAATCAATTAACAATCGTGAATTTTATTTATTTTGTTCAATTGTAATTTATAAAAAGAAGTTCGATTATAGTGTCTACAAAATTTAGGTAAGTTACGATTACCATTGGAGCCCAAGTTATGTGAAATTAAATACAGTAGAACATCTATAAATTAATAATGTTGAGATTTTGAAATTTAATTAATTTATAGAGATATTAATGTACAAAAGTTTCCTTATTTAGATTTTTTATTTTAAGATATATTTATTCTAAGATAAAAAAATATATTTGATTTTAGTGTATAAACATTAATTATTATTTTTTGAAATTTCACATTTATATTAATTTTATTATATTATTTGGTGTATATAATATATATCGCATAGAAGTTAAATGTGATTTTAGATATAATATTACTAAATCTCATCAAAATTTATTAAGTGTTAAGAAAATATAAAGATAATTCTATTGTGAATATAAAACAAACAATATAATAGTAGGTTCTTACTTATATAAAATATGTATATATAGAAATTATTAATTTATAATTTTAATGGGACCATATATTTACATAGAATTTTCTAAAAAATTATTATCTTATTATTTTATCTATTGTGTCAAATTTTGAACCAACCCAAGTTGGGATCGGCAAAATTTATTAATTTATAGAGATTATTAATTTATTGAGTATTAATTTATAGAGGTTCTAGAGTATGTAATAATATATTTAATTACAGTCACTATTTTGTGTATCATTAATCACATGGGCGCTGCCTTCTTAATATAAATATATGTTCTCTAAAATTCATCGACTCACCACACACTTCTTCTCGACTTCCTAATTATCAAAACATTCTCTGGAGCAAACAAATGGTTGGCTTTAACTCCGTTTCAGAAAGTGGTATATCAGTTCGTTTAGTGAATTTTTTAAGTATGTATGTTTTGTTCGGTAAACTAATTCTTAGTTATTTCTCTCTATAGGATTGCAAACCAGAAGTTCTGAAGACCCTTTATCAGTTTTTTATTTGTTTCCTTGTAATTTGTTTCTTTCGTATTTTATTTTTCTATTACTTATGTTTTAAATATTATAATCATAATTTTATTTATGAAATCAATAATTATATTTCCTATGTTTTGTTTTGTCTTAAATTCATAATAAATTAATAAAAGTTATTGCATACTATTATATATTTTTTACATAAAATATATCTAATTTACACATAACCAACTACAAAAAACAATCTTTTTCAAAAAAAAACAATATTTTTCAAAAAAAACACTTAAGATTACATTATATTCACACTTTCGTTCCATATATATCATTAGATCTAATATTTTTGTCTATAACTTTAAAATTTCTAATATCTGTAAAATTTTTAAAAAAATCTCTTTTGATCACTCACTCCGCGTATGGCGCGGGTTATCACTTAGTGTATACACTAAAACAACCACGCAACCTAAATATCAAAACTAAAGTTCATTTAATTCTCAACCATTTTCTAAATCACGTAATCAATATCATGCTCACCATTAAAAGCAAATCTACTTAGACAGAAAATCTACCTTACCTCTTCTTAACTCTGAAATTAAAGACATAAGCTTTGATGACCATGAATCCATTGCCTTTCTTCCACAACCAACAAAGAAAGTAAAATTAAAAGTTATTCTCTGTAAAGAAATAAAATGATCAAATATATATAAAAAATTATCGATAATATATACAAATTATATACAAATAAGCTTATCATGCGCATGGTGCAAGTTTTATCCTAGTTACATATCGAATGAGACGCATTTAATTTTGACCATGACTATATATATCAACTTTAACTCAATATTTCTGATTAAGCTCCCAATATATATTTTCAACTACCTCCAGAGTATATAGACTCTCATCCCACTTAATGAATGTTTTTATTTTATTTTATGAAGTTAAGTTTTTACCTTCTTTTTTAAAAAAATATCGTTCATAAGATGTCACGCCAGGACATGAACTACACATGCGTCACACATAGCATGCAGATGCGGACGATTGTTTTTGTTCGTCATTTGTCAATCACTTCAAACACCTAAGAGCTTCTCTTTCACAGAACACACACACACACACAATCATATGCATGCATTATTACACGTGATCGCCATGCAAATCTCATTTCTCACCTATAAATTAACTCCTCAGCTTCACTCTTTACTCACACCAAAACTCATCATTACAAACAAGGTTAAACACATACACAAATGGCGAACAAGCTCTTCCTCGTCTCGGCAACTCTCGCCTTCTTCTTCCTTCTCACCAATGCCTCCGTCTACAGGACGGTTGTGGAAGTCGACGAAGATGATGCCACAAACCCAGGCGGCCCATTTAGGATTCCAAAGTGTAGGAAGGAGTTTCAGCAAACACAACACCTAAGAGCTTGCCAACAATGGCTCCACAAGCAGGCAATGCAGTCCGGTAGTGGTCCTAGCTTGGCCCTCGCCGGTGAGTTTGATTTTGAAGACGACATGGAGAACCCCCAGGGCTCACAGCAGAGGCCGCCACTACTCCAGCAGTGCTGCAACGAGCTCCACCAGGAAGAGCCACTTTGCGTTTGTCCAACCTTGAAAGGAGCATCCAAAGCAGTTAAATCCCGGGTTCAACAACAGGGACAAATGCAGGGACAACAGCAGCAGCAAATAGTGGGCCGTATCTACCAGACCGCTAAGCACTTACCTAGAGTTTGCAACATCCCGCAAGTTAGCGTTTGTCCCTTCCAGAAGACCACCCCTGGGCCCTACTACTAGATTCCAACGAAACCCTCGAGAGTGTATATACCACGGTGATGAGTGTGGTCGTTGATGTATGTTAACACTAAAAAGTCATCGTGTGTGTTTTATAAATAATGTACGTTAAAATGTTCGAGGCTAATGTAATAAGAACTACTCCGTTGACGGTAATAAAAGAGAAGTTTTTTTTATACTGTTGCTCCATCCTAAAAAGTGATAATTAACGACAGATACGCCCAAAAAAACAAATTAATATACTCACAATGAATCAGTAGTCTAATGAACATGTTAGACTAAATGTCTAATTAAGCCGTTTTTGCCAAAAAAAAAAAGGGTTCAAATCGTCCATTGGGATCAAACAATGACTCAATCAGGTTTGATCAGATACTCGAAATCCTTTTTGATCGCATTCTCATGAATCCACTGTAATATAACGATTTCCTATGTTGTAAAGCCTCTTTAGTAGAAAAATAACGATAAGCAGCAATATAAATGTATTTCAGTTTAAGATTAGCACTACAAGAAATTTGGGTTTTAATAGCAGACTAGTATAGCATTTTTTTCGATTGTGCTATTGTTGACATACCTCTTACTTTTAGATAGCGTTTGTGAAAATGCAAATACTATCTTTGGTTGGTCCGATTTTAGGAGGAACCCCTATCCCGGAGCCAATCCCCTATTGGTCCTGCGTAAATGTTTTTTCTAAACCTAGTATACATAGCATTTTCAGTTTTGAAACGCAATGCATAATTAAAGCGGGAAATAATTGATTTTTCCTTTCACCCTTGTTTCGCTTTCCTACTCACTATATTTTATTTGCCTCCAAAAACCTTAACACTAAATTTAAACCCTAAAGTTTTAACACAATCCCTAAACTCTAAATAAACTTTAAATTCTAAAATTTTAACATTAAATCTTAAATTTAACTTCATATCTTAATATATAAACTAAAAAATTACTATTTTCAAAAGTTAATCTCAAATCTTAAATCAATACTCCAAACCCTTAACCCTCAAACCCTTAACCCTCAAACCCTATACTCAAAACTTTATTCTAAACTCCAAACTTTAAATCTAAATTCATATCAAACTTTTCTAAAATTTAATACAGTACAATTTTTACCCACATGCTAGTCTTAACTTTTATATATATATATATATGTATGTATTTTGCAAATCTTGAATTTTGGAGTTTAGGGTATGTTTAGAGTTAAGATCTAAATTTAAATCTGAAAAAATTCAAGTTTTTAGAACTATGTACATATCTACTTTAAATGAATTAAACATAGAATTTTAATCAAACTTATAATAAACATTAAAATTAAAGAAAGATTAGAAACAAAAAAAATCTGTCGATGTACAACAAGATATAGAACCAAAATACTACCAAAATAAACTTTACTGTCCAAAGTGAAAATAAAGTAAAACAACTAAAAGAAAAAATTCCTATTGGTTAGTTCATAAGCACAAGGATTGAGCTTTTCACCGTCAGATGACGGGATCCTCATCCAATGGACCAAAATTATTTTTTTATTCAGTTCTGGAATTTTTTGAGCAAAAAGATCTCATATCTTTCGACACATTCTCTTAGACAACTTCATCTCCTCATCTCTTTCTCCTTAGGCTTTATTCACTACTAGCCCCCTCATTCTCTTTGCCAATCTCTGCTCCATTTCTCTCTACCCTCGCGAGATCTCTGCTCCATGACTCATCTTCTCTCCCTTTGTCGATTTATCTTTTCTTCATCTTCTTCTCTCTTATCAAGAATACTAGATCTAGAAGCAGAGGCTAAGCATCGATGTTTCTCACGATACTGACAAATCTCATTCCGCCGCGAGACGCGGCTGAGGTGGTCGACGACTCCGACACTCGCGGTACTCTCTCTCTCTCTCTCTCTCTCTCTCTCTCTCTCTCTCTATGTTGAATATGACTTTTTTGTTTGTTAAGGTGGTCGCGAGCAGAGATGGTGGTGCGGCGGGTGAGGACTGGAAGATGAAGAAGACAACGAAGTGCATGGATTGATGCGACAACGAAGCGCATGGAAGAACACAACGACGAAGGTGGTGGTGCGATGGGTGAGGATTGGAAGATGAAGACTACAACGAAGGTGGTTGTGCGGCGGAGTTTAGTTAGTAATTAGGTTAAAGCTTAGTTTAGCTTTTGGTTTATTATTTAATTAGATTTATTTTTATATTTTTGTAATCCAATTTAATTATAAATCAATTTAAGTAATAAAGAAATTTTAAATCTATGAATTAATTTTAATTATGTTTTTATTTTTAAATAATTTACTAAAAATAAATATAAAATAAATAATTTTAATATAAATAATAACAAAAAACAAACACTATTAAAAAATGTTTAATTGCATACAAAAAAATGCTATAATATATGACAATAAGATAGCATCACGAAAAACCGCTATCTAATGTGCTTGACCTATTATGACGGACGATGATACAGCGCTTCATAAACCGCTATCGTATCATTAGATAGCGTTTTTCGCCCGCTAAGAAAAACTTTTTTTCTTGTAGTGATATAGTTGTTTTCATCACAGCATAGCATGATAAAAAATGATCACTTAACAAATATAATGATTTTGTTTATCTAATGCTTGTCTATTCAAGATTTAGAACATTAATGTGATGTTTTGTCCACACATTGATAACGCAGACACACTTAAGGTTAACTAGAGATTGATCCGCACATCTGCGCGGATATTGATTCTTACATTTTTATACATTGATATTTATTTTTCATAATTAATGTTATATATTTTACATGGGTCTTAATATAACTAATTGTATTCAAATGATCTAGACCGAATAGGGTAATATTGTTATTTTTGGTACAAATATCCTAATCGATTTCAGATACATTTGTAATTTAGATATTTTTAGGTTTATATACATCATTACCAAACTCATCCATACCGAGAAGAACCCAACTCAAAATCCACACATAAATTTATAATCAAGTGGGACCTAATTTCAAAAAAAAGCGATACCCGAAAAGAACAGCCCGTACTTAATTGGATAGCCAATGTTCATGCGTTACTGATTTTATAAACTAATAAAAATGACTCTAACTGATTTTATAAACTAATAAAAATGATTATTTCTATGTGTTTGGTTAAATTAAGTGAAATAGAAAGAGTTTTTTATTTAGTAAAATAATTATATGGATTGAAAAATTAAGTGATAAAAAATGTAATACATTTTTATTACATTGATTTAAGTTATTATTTTATTCATAAAAACATGTCTTTGAATTATTTTTTGGCTTCGTAATTTTCCACCGATTGAAACTAAAATAAATAAATAAATTTTAATAAAACAAACTAAACCGAAAGTTTAAACATATGAAAAACTCAGTTATTTTACATTTTTGATTTTATAATTGGCACAAAATTAATTTTAATTAACTAATAAATAAAAATCTGCTATATTATTATTATGGTAATATAATTAATGATGTGATGTATTTATAAGATAATATAATTAATGAAATTGTTAAACTGAGTGAAATATGGAAAGACAATTAATGTAATTATATTAATGAAACTAATAAAAAGACATTATACTTCTTTTTTATACTATTATCCATGTTTTCAAAAAATTCTTATTTATAATGATATTCATGTTTTCAAACAATATCAAATAGATACTTCAATTTTAATAATAACTAGATCTTGATCCGTGCGTCCGTACGGGTGTTTGCTTTAATTTGTAAGAACATTATAAAATTCATAACTATTTTAAAAATTATGGTATCGTTATATATTAAAGTTTGACTATTATTGTATTTGTAATATGAATAAAGGAATACTAATACATTCATATATTAATATTTTTGTTTCATTGTTTATTTGATATTATAACCCAAATATTATAGTTATTTCTAGTATTGTATATTTAATTCTATTTCGGTGGTCCATAAAAAAATTAGAAAGAATGTTTACTCAATCTATTAGATCCTTCGTATTGTATTTTTTTATATATATATTGAAAACAATTTTATAATGGTTGTTGAAAAATAAATTTGTAAAAATTAAATTTTGAATACATGTATATTTTTGAATCAATTTTTGTTTTGAATTTTGTTTAATGATTAATTTAGAAAAATATGTTTTTAGTTAATTAGATTCGATCAGTTGCACAAAAAAAAGTAATTAGATTGAGTCATTTTTGAAATCTGGTCGAAACAGATAATTTATAAAAATATAATGGACATCAATTTTTTTAATAACATAAACCCATTATTTTTTTTAATATACTGTTATTCATATTTTCACACAACATTATATTTCTTTTTAATTATGTTATTCTTGTTTCCAAGCATTTCCAAAGGTACTTCTACTTTAATAAGATAAAAGATATAATATTGCAAAAATATGTTGTTATTTATTTTTTCATGTCACTATTAAATATAATATATGTCTCATCATATAATTAATCGTGTTTTTTACCTACCATCATATAAGTAATCATATAATTAATAGTATTTTATATGTATCATCATATAAATAATTATAAATATTATATTTTTAAAACTTAATATGAAATATAAAAATCATAATTTACGTTGGTGTTTGAAATTGCTTTGTATTGAATTTTTCTTAAATAATTTAAAACATTTTTATAATGGTTATAAAAAACATTTTAGTAAAATAAATTTTTGAGTATATGTATATTTTTGAATCAATTTTTGAGATAAATTAATTTTAAATTAATATTTTGATTTGAAATATGTCTATAAAATTTAAATTTTGTTTTATGATTATTTTAGACAAAAATATTTTTAAGTAATTAGATTGGGCTAGCCATTTTCGTATATTTTAAAGCTGACTCATATATATTGTTTTCATAATATAATGAATTCCCAATTTTTCTTGATAACGTAAGCCCTTTACTTTTTTTCTTTAATATATTGTTATTCATGTTTCCAAACAACACTATATATTTTTTTAACTTCTATCTTCTTTTTTTGTCATCAACGTATATACATACTCATACAGACTCTGTGAACCAAGCCGGGAGATGTTGATCCATGTGAACGACGAAAGACGGTTGCTTTCTGACACTACGTGCTAGGCTATCCGCCTTTGTATTTTGCGTTCTTGGTACATGGACAATCTCTGATCGGAGAAAACTTTCTTTCAGGAATTTAATATCTTCTAAATAACTTGCAAAATCTGGTCATTTTTCTGATTCCAAAACCATCTTCACCAATTGAGAACAATCCATTGCAAACGTAACCTGAAATTGACGTAAATTCCTCATACATTCCATTGCCTAGAGTAGTGCTTCCATCTCCGCATAGAGAGGAGATAGACTAGCCCGAACATTCCTCGCCCTCATCTGCCCATCAAAACCTTCTAAAGTACTGAACCAACCATGTCCGGAGAAAACGTCTTTCTCTTTTCAGGAACCATCTGTGAAACACCATCTACCTGGAATTAACGGTAATGACTAACCTCTACCTGTGATACTATCCTCTGTTTCTTTGCTATATGCGCTTCAGTCCAAAGTGTGGACTATGTTTCTGCTAATTTTAAATTCTATCTATGTTACCAAACAAAAACTTAAAGTACTTCTACTTTAATAAGATAGATATAATATAGATATAAGTTATATAAAGATTAAGCACCAACATTAAGTCAAGTAGTGACCACGTTTAGGTTTCAAGACAACTTCTTCTCTTGTTTCTGGCCTTGGAGGAGAAAATCACATCCAAGACTCAAGCGATAATTCAACCGCACCGCAGTACCTGCAAAATATGTAGAGTTATTCTTGGGTTCACCCTCAAGAGGTTCACCAACTAATAGGATTTCATTATTTTAAATTCGATATTTTTTAGAAAAGAAAACAAAATATTATCAGGTTATATTATATTTTTAAAATAAAAAATAGTAGTTACAGAAAAAAAATTTAAAAAAATATTTTTGACGTCGTCAGCAAAACATTAAACCCTAAATTCTAATCCCTAAACTCTAAATCCGAAACTCTAAACCGTTGGATAAATTATAAACTCTAAATCAAAAACAATAAACACTAAAACCCTAAACCATAAATCCTAAACCCTAAACCTTTGAGCGTTTTAGTGTTTAATATTTTTGATTTAGAGTTTAGGATTTATCCAAGGGTTTAAGATTTACCCAAGGGTTTAGGTTTTAGGATTTGGGGTTTAAGGATTAGGATTTAGTTTTTTCTTGACGATGTTAAAAGTATTTTTTTTGTAATTACTACTATTTTTAATTTATTTTTTATTTTAAATATTTAATATAACCTGATAATACTTTGTTTCTTTTAATAAAAGATATCGAATTTGAAATAACACAATCCTATTGGTTGGTGAACCTAGAGGTTCGCCCTAGGGGGCGAACCCAAGAATAAGTCAAATATGTATATAGACTTTCGTCCCATTTTAAACCAACTTAATAAGGGTTTTCTATTTTATGAAGTAATTTTTTACTAGAGGTGGGTATTTGGATATCCGTTCGGGTTTGATTTTGTATTTATTCGAGTTTTAAATTTTTGGAGTTAGAAAGTTAAACTTCACTCGGGTATTTATACATTTTGGTTTGAATTTATATAAGATTTTTGCGGGTTTGGTTCCGGTTCAGTATCCATTTAAATTACTTTAATAAAATAAAAAATATATACTTAAAAATTCTAAAAGTCCAAAAATAAAATAACATATAGCATATAAGTTTGAATAGTTTATGTCTTAATATCTAAATTAAAATAAAATTGTTTTGTTATTGACATTTGGAAGGAAAAATTGTTACGTATTTTGAGTACTTTTGGTATTTTGAATATATTTTAGCCATTTTGGATTTTGGCTGCTTGTATATATTTCTAGGTATTTTAGACACTTTCAAAAATGTATAGTTTTAGATATTAGATTTAAAAAATTAATGTATTTAGATAAATAATATATATTTGGATACTTTTGGATTACCTAAAATATTTCAGTTCAGATAAGTTTGGTTTCGAGTTCTTCAAATACCAAAATTTTGACTTCATCTGGATATTTAATCAGATTCGGTTCAGGTATAGTATTACTTTTCAGATAAATTTCGATTCAGTTCTTCGGGTCTGGGCATTTTGCCCAGCACTAGTTTTTACCTTCCTTTTTAAAATAATCGTTCATAAGATATCATGCGAGGACATGAGCTACACATAACATGCAGATGCGGATGACTGTTTTTGTTCGTCACTTGTCACTCACTTCACAGCGATACACACACATGCATGCATTATTACACGTGATCGCCATGCAAATCTCCATTCTCACCTATAAATTACGTCCTCAGCTTCACACTTTACTCAAATCAAAATCATCATAATTACAAACAAGGTTAAAAACATACACAAATGGCGAACAAGCTCTTCCTCGTCTCGGCAACTCTCGCCTTCTTCTTCCTTCTCACCAATGCCTCCGTCTACAGGACGGTTGTGGAAGTCGACGAAGATGATGCCACAAACCCAGCCGGTCCATTTAGGATTCCAAAATGTAGGAAGGAGTTTCAGCAAGCACAACACCTAAGAGCTTGCCAGCAATGGCTCCACAAGCAGGCAATGCAGTCTGGTAGTGGTCCAAGCTGGACCCTCGACGGTGAATTTGATTTTGAAGACGACATGGAGAACCCCCAGGGCCCACAACAGAGGCCCCCGCTACTCCAGCAGTGCTGCAACGAGCTCCATCAGGAAGAGCCACTTTGCGTTTGCCCAACCTTGAAAGGAGCATCCAAAGCCGTTAAACAACAGGTTCGACAACAGGGACAACAGCAGGGACAGCAGGGACAGCAGCTGCAGCAAGTAATTAGCCGTATCTACCAGACCGCTACGCACTTACCTAGAGTTTGCAACATCCCGCAAGTTAGCATTTGTCCCTTCCAGAAGACCACGCCTGGGCCCTACTACTAGATTCCAAACGAAATCCTCGGGAATGTATATACCGCGGTGATGAATGTGGTTGTTGATGTATGTTAACACTTCATAGTCATGGTGTGTGTTCCATAAATAATGTACGTTAAAATGTTCGAGGCTAATGTAATAAGAACTACTCCGTAGACGGTAATAACTAATAAAAGAGAAGTTTTTTCACTCTTGCTACTTCCTAAAAAGTGATAATTAACGACAGATACGACCCAAAGAAAAACAAATTAATCTTATCCAAAATGAAGCAGTTGTCTAATGAACATATGATAGACTAAATGTCTTATTAAGCCTTCAAGACCAACTATAAACTATCATCTATTGGGATCAAACAATGACTCAAATCTGGTTTGATCAGATACTCAAACTCTTTTTGATCGCAGTCTCATGTATCCACTATAATATAACGATTTCCTATGTTTTAAAGCCTCTTTAGTAGAAAAACAACGTTGAGCAGTAATATAAATGTATTCAGTTTAAGACTAAATGGTGTCATCACAGCCATAGTACATGATAGAAACGGATCACTTAACAAATATAGTATGATTTTTGATTAAAAACAATAAAACAAAAACAAAAACATATATAGTATGATTAATGTAATATTGTTTATCTAATGCTTGTCTATTCAAGATTTCAGAACATAATATATGATTTTGTCCACACAGACAAAACAGACACACTTAAGGTTAATACAAGTTATATACAGATTAAGCACCAACATCAAGTCAAGTAGTAACCACGTTTAGGGTATCAACATAACTTCTTCTCTCTTGTTTTTGGATTTGGAGGAGAAAATCTCATCCAAGACTAAGACGATTATCCAACGGCCTGTTGTTAACTTGACGGTGTGCAGTTCCAATCTCACAAGCATTCACTCTTGCTGCGAATCTGAGGGAGCACAAAGACTCACCAGTCGAGGAAGGTTCCGGTGTGATGTTAACAAACATTAGCGTCTTCGAGTCGCCACCTAAGCAAGGCTGATAACAGAATTCGACAAAATATCATTTCTGTTCGAACATATGATAAGATGGTGAAATGATCATGTAATTTTGTTTCTTTACCTGAAGAAGATAAGTGAGCTTCGAGTTTCTGAAGGGTACGTGATCTTCTTTCTTGGCTAAGGCGAATATGACATCGCCTAGAGACGATAAACTCTTGTTGATTGCCTGAACAAGAAGAAAAGAATCATTATTCATGAGGTGCCTCTAAAGAATGTGTTGTGTTATTCATTTTCTTAAGATATTTACTTGAGTTTCTTTTAGTCTATCACCGGTTGATCCACTCTTAGATAAACGCTCACTACCGGCAAGATCAATCAAGTTCAAGACACCTTGTACTTGTTGTTCTGTGCTCTGTAAGAAAAAAAAAAAAAAAAAAGAAAAAGGATTTGGTTTAGGTGAAACCTCTCATGTTGTTCTAGTAAGAAACTCAATTAGTACCTCGTTAAAACCAGTGATTCTTAAGGTGAAAACGAAATGGCTTCTAGATGATTGCTCATTCATCGCTGTCTTCCCTACAGACCTGTACAGAATTTAAAGAAACAGTTTGCATCATTAGCAGCTTCACTCAAAGATGAACAATTCTTCAAAACAGATACTTGCCTGTTCCGAGCTGCATGATCTAAGAGAAAGGAAACCTCTCTGCTGCTTCTAACATCAACAACAGTAAGTTCCACAACATGTGTGTTCCCACTAGCATCATGTTTGATTGCATACTTCTGAGGAGAAACGCCATTGTCTGCTCTCACAGCTTCCTTGTTTGTTGACAAGAGATCTCTAATTGTTTCGTTGTATATTTCCAACATAGACACCTATCATATAAACACATAACAGAATCAATATGTACACTATCTATCTCTAAGTCCCTAGGAGATTTGTTACCTGCAACTCATACTTCCAACCCTGTGATCGAAGAGACTGCCTCGTTTGAAATATTTGCTCCAAACATCGAGGAATCAGTCCTTTTTCCTCAGGGTTCCCTGGCCTGCCCATCATTGTATATGTTTTTCCAGATCCCGTTTGTCCATATGCGAAAATGCAAACCTGAAAATGTTTTAATATCAGCCTCAGTCCAAGAATATACAATGAAACATAGCATTATTATTATTTTTATTATTATTCTGTAGCTTGATTAACTTGTTTGACAGTATATGAAAATGAGCAGATAGAGAATATATAAGTACCTTGTAACCATCAAGAGCACTCTGAACAAGCTGAGAAATCTCTACAAAGATATCTTCTTGTGATGCATTAGGTACAAAAACCTTATCAAATGTGAAACAATGCTTTTGTCCTGTCCATAGCAGAACATCAAATGAGTCTCTTTCTTCTTTTGTTATTTCAAGAATCAAATTTTATCATTACCATTTTGCATCAAGTCAATGCCACGACCAAGTGCTTCCAGAGATGTAGGGTAGGAAATGGTTTTGGCCTCCTCACTAGAATTCTCACCCGTTAATAGAGGTCTAACCCTACAGAATACGCGTATGTTTCCCTTCAGCTCCTGCAACATTTAAATGTTTTCAGAATCAGCCAAGTTAACTCAACATTACACACAAGGGAAATGGACAAAATTTTTAACCTGTATGGTATTGTGCAACTTCTTCCGTAGCTTTTCTCCTTCGATGAGTTTAAGTTCAGCTTTTTCTAAGCGAGCTTTCAGCTCCATAATGCTTTCCTTTTGCTCTTCAAACTCGTTCATTTTCTCAAAGGTTGACAAATCCGCAACCTAACCAAACATGAACAAATACGAAATAAGAATTTAAAACATTTTCATATAAATATTCATTTAAATGTGTTGAACTCAAGAATGTGATGAGACCTGCAGTTTCCTCTCAGAAGCTGCTAATTGATCTTGTAGCTCTTGTAGCTCCTTATTTTGAGAAGAACACTTACTCTATAGAAAACGAGAACACATAATCATTTAGATACTTTTTTGGAACATACAGGAGTGCAGTCAAGGATGAAAATAAACCTCAAGCTCATTTATGGTTCCTTTGAAGTCATTTTGCTTGGTCGCTTCAGCTTGCAGATTTTTAACTTCTGTAATATGGCGGTCACGGTCATCCTTGACCTGCTGAATCTCCACCTTGAGACTAACAATTTCGTTCACCAATTCATCTTTTTGCTTCATGATATCTTCTTGAGACACCTAAGGAAAAACAAGACACACACAGGTCATACCATGATCTAACAAAGAGCTTTCTCTCTTTGATTGAATAAACTGCAGATTCAAATCACCTTTGAGGCAGCAAGCTGATCCTGCAGTGCTTTGAACTGACCCTTTAAGTTGCCAATGTTTTCTACAATGCCGGTCCGTTCTTTCTCTCCTCGCTTTATAGTTTCATGGGCTTCATCAAGATCACCTTGGATCTTGCTATTGTATAGTTGCAAGCTGGAGTTATACTCTTGCAAGAGTTTGTACATGTCATTCACAGCTTGAATCTGAAACACAGAAGAAAAAAAACATTCAGTGTCAGCTATAACAAACCATTTCTCAATTCGAAACTTTCAGAGATTCCTCACCCTTTGGTTAGCTGTTTGAAGGTCTCCTTGCGTTTTCCCCAGCTCTTCTGTGAGAGCAGCTTGCAACTTCTCAACCGCAAGTCTTGCTTCTTTCTCTTTTTCAAGCGAACCAGATGCAGCCTTAACAAGAACAAAACCAACTTAGAAAACCACAAAAGACGAACTTTTAACCAGAATCTAGACATTTCTTACCAATTTCTCAGCTTGTTCTTTGGCAAGTTGCACCTGAACAGAAGAAAAATTCTTCCTCAGCTCATGGATAACCAAGTTCAGCTCTACTTCCTTCTCTTTCAAACTAACCTCTGCAAGCAAATGCATTCACGTTAAGTTTTCTTTTTTTTTGTTAAATCCCAAATGTCCATAATAAGAACCAGCTCTGTAACACACCCAAGTCTGCACAATGCTTCTCGTTCAACCCCATAGCGTGCTTCAACTTCTCTTGCTCAAACGCATAGTCTAACTCAAGCTCTTGAAACCATCGAATGCAAAGCCTAAGCCTTTTCACATAGTCCATAGTATTCTCGCATCTCTCCTGCAAAACCAAGCATAACACTTATAGATTAAGCAACTAACAATGTCGAGACTAAACTACAAAAAAAGGAAAACTCTTTTGATAGATAGACTTGTTCTAGTAAAATTGCATGAAACTGAGAGATCTAAGAGAGAGAGAGAGAGAGAGAGAGACCTTGTAGTTGTACTTGCTCTTGTACTTGATTCGCTCATGAAGAAGAGCGTCAACGTCTTCTCTGGTGAACTCAACGGGACCATACTCAGATCCTTCAGTGCTCGTCAGATCTCTAGCTCCCGGAAACGATTGCCGGATTCTTCCACCGTTGGTCATCTCCCCAAACATTTTTTATTTATTTATTTTCAGAGACTTTGAGCTAAGAAAACAAACACTATCAGTGAATAACAAGCTATAATAAAGACTGAAGCTTTCGGTAAATGGTAGACAAATTCCAGATTTTTAGAGTTTTTTTTCAGAGAAGAACATGCAGACAGAGATTAGAAAGGAAAGAGAAAGACCTTTTGTTGTAATAATGGGTTAAGCTTTAAGTTGTCGTAAGTCACCGTTCTGTTGTTCCCCCGTCGCTCTCGCCGGTGGCTACTTCTATTTCTGTTGTTGTTTGGAGAGAGAGAGAGAGAGTGTGATGAATGTGGGGCCGTTGATTGGATCTTAATTCACCGAGCTTATGCGATCACATCCGTTGCTTTATTTATTGCTTTTTAACATTTTTTACCAAATAAATATTGAATATTTTAATTTAAATCGTAGAGAAAATTTAATTGATTTTGTTTTTAATTGGAGGAGGTAAGGCAAATTTATTTTTTTGTGAACTTGTCTCTTCGAAAAACTCGGAAAAGGTCAAGCGGATCCATTGTATTTGTATGTTTTTCCCCTAGTCCCAAGTGTTATATTCCAGTTTTTAAGAGTCCTTTTCTATGAAAATCTGCTAGTTTAAAAAAATAAAAGTTGGTATTGATGAATTCAATGTATTAACCACTAACTAACGTTATGTAATTCAGCTGCAACTAGATAACTCTTGGAATTTCAGATATGAGTAGATATTGCACTTATTAGTTCATGTACAACGTGTATAGGTGACAACTCTAAATCTAATATTATCGGTTCATTTGGATGAAAGAATCTAACGTTTCTTGAGCTATAGATTTTATTACATAGTAGTAGTTGGAAAAGTTATAATTTCGTCAAAAGAAAAGTTAAAAAGTTATGCTATATAGTACGTACGCACAACAAGAAGTCTTCATTCTTTTTTATATAGCATAAAAGTTTGATATTTTAATTGGTTAATACTTAATACCACTACTTTACAGGAAGAATTCACAGAGTGAAACATGAATGTGACATCAATAAACGATTATGAAGAAAAGCTAACAGCAGGTGTCGGTAAAATACTATACGTCGGCAACATGGCGTTTCAGACGACAGATTCCTTTCAGAAAAGTTGATTATTTTAGATTTACCTGAATTACCCTTTTCTTTGATCCAAAACTACAAGGCTTGTTCACGCTCATGGGCCTGGAGGTTATGGGCCAAACTGTCCAGTTACATAATTTTCTCTTTTTTTTGGAAAACAATTTATCAGTTTTAGTATAATACGGTGAAAACCATCCAGAGTATTGAAATGTGTCTATAACTACACGATATATATGATAATATATGCCACATGTACAAAGTAAATAAATATATGGTGCCAACATCCCAATTGGTTTTAATTGATTTTAATGAAACATTTTGGAGTCAATTCGTAATTAAGAAACTTAACTCCGATTAAGGCAAAACCCGAGCCAACTCCTTCACCCGCGACTCGTGTCTTGTTACTTCTCTTGTTTCAATCCCCGATTTCGAAGATTAGGGTTCATATCTGGAAAATAAGATCTATTTCAAACAGAGAGAGAAAGAGAGATGGAATTGGGTGGAGGATCCAACAATAGGCGACGAAGCAAGGCAATTGCAGGCAGTGTGCTTTCTTTTTGTGGGCTACCGGCAAAGATATCTCAAGCTTGGACTGACAAAAATCCGGGTCAAAGGTTCTATGGATGTGAACGATACAAGGTACAACAATTGTGCTTTCTGATATGTTGAATTAAAGTGTTCCTTACTAAATTCTTAATTTCGTTTTCGTTAGCGGAAAGGTGAATGCAATTTTTTTCAGTGGTTTGATTAGGAAGAAGCTTTTGGATGGCAAAAATAAGCTTTGATTGAAGTGAGAAACCAAATTCGCAAGAAGGACAAGATTATTGCGGAACTGAAAGTGACAATTTCTGAGCTTCGAAGTGATTTGGTCAAGAAAGAAGAGGCAGAAAAAGACATCATTAACAGCTTTCTTAAGCGATAAATCTTTCTTATTATGATGCTTTAGACATGTATTGTCCTTATAAATCTTTGTAATGGTTTGAACATCTTTGTAATGCTTTGAACATCAAGTGGTATTTCATTAAAAATAGAGTTTCATCTCATTAGTTTTAAACATTCATCATACATAAACATTCAAAAAAGGCGATTCATCATAAATAAACATTCAAAATAAAGACATATCTGAGTAATGCCGTAGAAGTTCAAAAAAGACATAGCATAGACAAATTAAGCTTGTGTAGCAGGTGGTGCAGTTGAGGAAACGTCTTCAATTGCTTGTTCCTGAGCTGCTTGTTCCATGTTGAGGCGCCTACGCTTTCTGCTTTCTTCAGACTGCAAGAAAATTGAATAAATCAAACACAACAAAGACAAAAGATTGACAATTTCAAATGAAATATACCTCAAGAGGACACTTCCTTGAGTTGTGGCCTTCACCACCACATAGACCACAATGACCTATTCTTCCTTTTCGATCAACTTTGGTCGCATTTTTCTTGGGAGATTCATTCATTCCTTTGATCCTTGCCTTCCCTTTTGGTCTTCCAGGAGGTCTCTTGTATGGCGGTGCTTCAATATGGTCTGCACCAGATTTCTTCTAAAACTTTGGGCCATTGACAGGACTCAACCCATTCATGTACAGACCTTGCCACTTCGATGTCAGATAATAATCTGAAATAAAATCTTCAACCTCGAGACCGTTCTCACGGATAACAGATACAGCATGGCGACATGGAATTCCAGATAAGTCCCATTTCCTACAAGCGTAGCTACGAGATGGCAAATTCACACTGTAACCATTTCCAAATTCAACACACTCATAATCACCACTTGTGCTAGGCAAAGAATAACAATGCTTAGCTTCATCACAATACTTTTCAACCTCCTTTCTCGCCTTCTTTGTAACGAGACCCGTCTCATCTTTCGTTGTCTTACATCTAGTAGCTATCCGCTGCATTGCATCTCTTCTAATCAACTCAAGCATCTGAATGAAAGGCTTCTTTCTTGCTATCTTCGAAGTTCTATTGAAAGACGCAGTGAAGTTGTTGTGTGTATCAGAACAACACGAACCTATCCGGAAAAAAGCCCTGCACCAAGTAGAAAGATCCTTCTTCAAAAGCTCGTCAGCTGCTAATGGATCAAACTGTTTGAAAACATCCAAACTCTTCTCATAGTATGCCTCATTGTAGCTACATGCAATACGCCAGAAGAGTGGCTTCAGGGTATCAGACTTATGGTTCTTCTTCAGATTAGAATAAATGTGCCTAGCACAAGCTCTATGTTCAGCTCTTGGCAACTCAACTGTAACTCCATGAATCAATCCCTTATGCTGATCTGAAATGATTGTCACAAGATCACCCATGCCTAAACCCAAATCAATCTTCAACCTGTGAATAAACCATTGCCAATTATCATTGCTCTCAGAGTTGACCACAGCCCATGCTATTTGATATATCTGGTTATTGGGATCCCTTCCTATTGCAGTGAGAATCAGTCCTTGAAGAGAGCTGTGTTTGAGGAATGTCCCATCTAATCCAATAACCGGCCTGCAATATTCCTTCCATGCCACACGAATTTGGTGAAAGCAGATATACATGGAGTGGAATGCTTTCGCTCCATTTGGTTTTGTTGTTGTATTGATCTTTATTTTGCTATCAGGATTTGAACTGCATTTGAAAAAAATAAATGAAAACATTTAGCTTATCAAGAACAAAATTAAGAAACAGTTACTCATAAGTATATTTAAATAAAAATATTACCGTAATAGTTCCATCTCATAGTCATTTAGCCTTGCAAAATGCTCATTGCACTCGGCCTGTAGCTTATCAAGAACAATACGCCTCGCAATCTTGGCCTGCTCGGGAGAGATTATGATGTTTAACTTATCCCTAAACTCTTCTCTAATCATTGGAGCACTCATTTCAGATTCCTTCCTGATTTTCTCCAACATAACTTCAGCAATGGCAGGGCTTTTGATGAGTTTACACTTCCCTGTGGGATGGCACGTATGTGTGTTAACATACACTTTCACCATCCATTTCTTGATGGGTCTCTCTAATGAGCAGTATATACGCCACACACATCCTTTACCACCACATTTAGCACCAATCTTTGTCTTCTCCCATCTGCTGAAGACTATATTTCTTCTCGTTTTCAGAATATATTTGATCACTTGCTTCTTGAACTCTTCACCGCTGTAAAAGGTCTGCCTAAGACTAAAAACACCATCTAATTCACCCCTATTAGCCATCCTCTCAGCTTGTTCCTCTTCATCATCAGATAACTCCTCCGTGTCAGGATATACCTCCTCCTCGTCTGGAATCTCCTCATCATAGTTCTCATCCCTAAACATCTCAACATCCTCTTCAAAATTTCTGTCAATATCCTCTTCTTTATCAGATTCATCACTCGCTTGATACTCATCTTCACTCTCTCCTCCTTCATGATCACCATCAGAATTATCATCTTGTTGCTCAACATCCAACTAGTCACCATCAACAGGTTCGTTCCCAGTCACTGCATCCACCACAACACCATCACCAGTAAGAACATCAGTTTCAGGTTTCTCTATGAAGACATCAAGCTCCTCGTACCAACGACCATTAGAACTCATCTTCTTTTTGGTTTTCTCGTCTCTTCAAGCAACTCCTTCTTCTCTGATATATCCTCAAATGGTAACTTGTACCACATTCTCCCCACTCTAACTATCTTAACAATGATCTTCCGAACTTCCTCATAAGCAGCATCACCATTGACTTCAAACTGCTCCAAAAGACCATCGACATAATTTAGCTTCCCATCTTCAGCTTTGAACACACCCGAGTGGAAGCCGTTAATCTTCACTGATATTGAATCACTATTATCAAAAAAATATCATTAGAACATCGTAAAGACATCGATTGATTCCAATCATCGAAGTAAACAAGCAAGGGTTCAAAGATTCTTACCTCGTCGTCGCCATATTTCTTCTTTTAGCTCATTCGGATTCGATTAGACCAAAACTCAATCGATTAGACCAAACCCAGTTACAATCACTCTCTCTGACTCTGAAATCTCTCTCAGTTTCTATCTTCTTCGAAATCTCCAATTTTTTTCGGGTTGGAACCCTAAGGAAATCGATTTGGGGGAAAATGGTTGTGTCGAGTCGGGTTTACGCATTGGGTCCGGTCGGGTTTTGCCTTAATCGGAGTTAAGTTTCTTAATTGCGAATTGACTCCAAAATATTTCATTAAAATCAATTAAAACCAATTGGGATTTTGACACCATATATTTATTTACTTCGTACATGTGTTGTATTATCATATACATCGTGTAGTTATAGATACATTTTAATACTCTGAATGGATTTCACTGTATTATACTAAACATCGTGTACTTTTTATCGATTCTGTTTCAGATGCTCTCTCGCAATGTGTCGTCACAGTTTCATGTGAAATCAATGAAAAAGAAAAACGCAAAAGCTGTTTCAGATTCTCTAATGGTCCCGTGAGGTGGTGGTGGGCTCTCTAAATTGCCTGTGGCAACAATCGCAATTTCTTAGCTCTAAGTTCTGGAATTTCAGTCATAGTCGTCGAGAGTTTTTGGTTAAAATTTTCAAACTTGATCGAATTTTGGGGGAAGAGTCTGATTAAAAAGCTCTAGTCTTTCCGCAATTTAGCCACTGTTTACTCCATCGTGTAGGGGTTTGATTAGATAAGAAGCCTTTTGGAACGATGCTAAGGGGATATCAAAACAGTAGCTGTTTATATCCCTGGGTGATTTTGCTTTCAGTGTTCTCAATAGTAACACTGAAGCAGAGTTCAGGAAAAGACGAGAATTTCTATGGCGCCAAGGGACGGGTCAATGAGCAAATGGTATGTACTGTTTCTGCCTTTCTTTCTAGGTTCGAAATGCAAGCATATAGCTAGTTGTTCGTGCTGCTTTGGATTATATACTTTTATGTTGTCCGTGATGAAAGTCAGATAAATTTCGGGCACTGAGGTTGCTGTTTTTGTACTGATTATTTGTTTCCTGAAAGATTCTAGGTGTCCATGGGGAAGTAGGTTTCAGTTAGGTATGTGATGTTTATTTATCGTTTGTCCTGCATTTTATTGTCTGGGGGTTTTCAGTTTGATGTCAGTTATATAATACGTTTTGCTAGAAATTGGATCAATGTGGAGACATCCACACATCATTTATCATTTCTGTCACAATTTTCAGCTCGAGCTTCTCACTTACCTTGGTTTGTTTTTGATGTTATAGACCATGTCTTTTTTTGCCTGTTCTGGAATCTAAACCATGGCACAGTTCTTGTTAGTATTGTTTTTTTTTTTATATCTGATTCCACCCGCATATGACCACTGCATCACTAATTAGCTGTCAGTCCAAGGCAAGGACTAGCACAAATAGGGATTTATCCGTAGACGGGTATATAGTTTTACAGAGTTGAGGACTCTGTTAGTAATCCCATGTCTATACGTTTGTACATCGGTTCTATGCATATTTACAGGAGACTTCATTCAGTTTTTTTTTTTTTAACTATTCCTCTGTGAAGCTAGCTTTTTCTTTCAGTTACTATTGTCAACATATACAGTCACTCAGACCTTCTGTTTTCCTCGTGAAGGTTTTAGACATAAAAGAAGCTGAAAGGGAAGATGATTCTCTATTGTGTCCTTCAAGAGATGCCAGTCCTAAGGGAAAGCTATTACTTTACTTCTCCAACGCCAAACAGAGGAATTTATGGATGTGGAAACTTTTGAAGCCACAATGGAATATAGAAAGTTTCATAACCACTCTTGAAGCGCCTGCACACTCACTTGTAACCTGTAAGTACTCCATTTGTTTTCTTTTTCAGATTGAGACTCTCTGCCTATTTTTAATTATTGTGTGAGATTGGTTACAATGATCACATTTGAGGGAAGAAAATCAAAATACGTAATAGCAACTCTTTAACATCAGTTCTGACCAGTTTACTGGCTACTCAAATTTATGTGTTTGGAACATCTTGACGGCTCTACTGGTTCTTGTAAGAAATCTCAAGACACAGCACACCTTTTATCTCTTTAAGATTGACCTTCTCTGCCTTGTTTACTTCATAAGTTTGCTGGTGACCTTTGCAACTAATATATAATCTTATCATTTTATTATGTTGCGTGCACAGTTTGGTGGATTGATGTTTTCTTCACACTAACAAAAGTGTAAAATTAGTTTTGAATGCTTGGTAGTGATTTAAGGATTTTAGACGATCAGTTGAATAACATCATTTATAAAACAATTAGAATCAGTCGAGTCAACGTGAGTCAATTCTAAGCTTCTTGACTAATTAAACAAGGATGATGTGAGTTTATCCTCCTAGAATTAGTTAATCACTCAATCTTAAACAAATGATTTTGGGTGTGATTGGTAAACATGTGGCGCAAGTGAGAGTAATTTACGTTGTAGAAAGTGACCCTAGAGGGACAATTTCTGCTGTATACAGCTGTGTTCATGTGTTCAGCTGAAAATCTTTTCTGAATTTTTCCTGATTGGTAAGTATTGAGCTTAGAGCTGTAAACTGGGTGAGGCCATGTCCATTAGCCCATATCCGTTTGTCCATTTATTATTTGTGGACAAAGAATGACCATTACCATTAAGGACCATGTTCATTAAGGCCCAAATCCACTAACACCCATATTTATATTGACTGCCATGGGGTCCATTAAGGATCATATAAGAATATTTTGAATTTCAATCTATAAGCCTAAAAAAATTCAAATATAAATTCATAAGATTAAAATTCATCCATAAATTCATAAGTACAACAATACATAAGTTCAAAGATCACACAAATAACATCGGTACATAGCATTAGTTCATAAATACTTAAATATCATCAGTTCATAAATAGCATCATAAATAGCATCATAAACGCAATACAAATGGATAGAACGAAACTCAAAGAATCAATCCATATCTACACAAGAACGGATACAAACAAACTGAATGCGTACAGATCCTTTTATCTCAGAAGTGACGAGAAAAATCTTATAAATATAGGAAACCCAGATCAGTAAACTTGAACCTATCTCAAATCTCATAAAACCCAATCTCAGATTCGCAGATCACAAACAAAAATCCATCTCAGATAAAAAAAAAACCAACTCAGATCTCAAACAAAATCATCAATATGAACAAACCCAAAGGATGGAAACTGACCGGAGGAGAAGATGAAAACAGACGGAGTCACAGGAAGAAGTTGAGAACAGATGGAGGAAGGGAGGAGAAGTGGAGAACGGCCGGAGGATAGGAGAAGAAGTGGAGAACATACGGAGGACAGGAGGAGAAGTGGAAAACAGACGGAGGACAAGAGGAGAACGGAGAGCTTCGTCGTCGTCGCAATCGCCAAAGGAGACGCCGACTCGCCCAGTTTCGTGAAAAGAGAGAAATGAAATTTTTTTAATTTTTCCCCAAAATTGAAAACCCTAGAAATTTTTCTTTATTGGGCCGTCCAAGTCCACATTGCCCAATTCCATAAAAACCCATAGATAAATTGGTTTCCAAACTCTAACCACTTAAAGCCCACCTAGAAATATTGACATAATTAGTGGAAGCTCAAATGTATGTGGACATGGACGCCCATCGGACAGCCCACCCAGTTTACAGCTCAATTTGAGCTGAAGATAGAATAGAATATTTAAAATATTTACTCTAAAGTGGTTACCCATTCACACTCTTTATCCAATAAACTTAAGTATTATATAGTTTAGTCTGGTCAATGGAGTCGTACAAGTCCCTTAGACTATGATTATAGGGAGTGCTTAATGCCGGTGCTTAGCATAATTTTGATTAAAAAAAGAAAAAAATAAGTGTAAAGCGAAGCGGCGACGCTTAATTGAGCGCCAGAAGCGACGACGCTTAGGGGCACGCGTCATAACGTCTCGACTCTATCTCTCTCATCTCTTTCTCTCTTTCGTGTTCTTTCTCTCCTCTCTATCGCTCTCAAGAAAGGAAGAAGGTCAATCTCTCTTATCTCTCTCATCTCTTTCTCTCCCGCCGGATGATTCAATCGGCGATTCCGCCTCTCCTTCTTGATTTCTCTTCGATGATGACACCATCGGAGTCTCTCTCGGTGGCTCCGCCTCAAGGTCGTGAAATCTCGTCGAAGACTCCGAATCTCTTTGTTGATCTCTCGTCGACGATGAATCATTGGACGTGTCGCTCGGTTCCTCTACTCGAAGTCTCTGCCTCTCTATCTAGATCGTCGACTCCAATTCCAAATCCTTCATGCATCTCTTAATTGAAAGGTAAGTCAACGATTTGTTTTTAATTTTTAGTTATGAATCCTTCATGCATGTCTTAGATTTGTCTTAGATTGTGCTTGTTCTAATTTGTTTTGGATTTTTTTTGTGTTGTTATCGGTCTGTTGATTCAATCTCTTGTATTTGTTTAAACTTCGTGATGAATTAATATGTGATCTCTGATTGTTTGGATTTTTTTTCTGACTTTGCGAGATGGTGATCGTTGAAGACACATGAAGCTTCTTCAAACAAGAGAACTACAATCGCAACACAGGTAAATCATATTCCTTTGATCTTTTCAATTGATTGAAAGTGTGATAAAGGTTCTGTGAATAGATTGGTAGGTCGTTGTTGAGTAATGGTTCGCTTTGAGGCTAATTTCGAATTGTAATCGCTATGAATGTGTGTTAGATTAGTTTGTAATAAATGATTGTGTTAGAAATGGTTCTCATAGAGATGATTGTGTATCTGTTCTGAATTTATTCCTTTGTAATAAATGGTTAGGTTAGCGTTAGTGAATCGTTGCTAATAAATGGTTAGATAAAAATGGAGTTGAAGTGTTATGAATGTGTGTTAGATATATGTCACCTCGTTTTGGTTGGGTGTGTTATTAAAGACAAAGTTTTTCTTCTTCTCTTCTATAAATTGTTTCTTCTTCTCTTCTTCTCTTCCATCTATCTAAAAACAGAGTTATTGTCTTCCTCTCTTCTTTTAATCAACCTCGGGTATGGATTCTCATCCATATAGGCAAAAGCCAAAGTTTGTTGAACTGCTTACCAGTCAACAAAACATTGTCTTTGGTTTGTCTGGAGATAGTCTCGACCTATCTTCATCACAAGTCCCCCTTTTTGGCTTCCAACCGAGTGAAGATTCCAACTTTGGCGACAGCACTCCTGCAGGGCATCGAGAAAGGAGGAAATGGACGCCAGGAGATGACGTTCTGCTCATCAGCTCGTGGCTTAATACAAGCAAAGACCCTGTGGTCTCGAATGAGCAAAAATCCGGGGCTTTCTAGAAAAGGGTCGCAGCATACTTCGCCGCAAGCCCTAAGGTACAAGGCTATGAAGTCAGAGAGGCGACCCACTGCAAGAACCGTTGGCAGAAGATCAATGATCTAGTCAACAAGTTTTGTGGGGCTTACGAAGCTGCGAGTAGAGAGAGAAGTAGCGGTCAAAATGAGAATGATATTCTCAAACTAGCTCATGAGATATTCTTCAACAACCACCAAAAAAAATTCAACCTTGAGCATGCTTGGAAGGAGCTTCGAAACGATCAGAAATGGTGTGAGCTTTATACTTGCAAAGCCGGTGGAAGCGGAAAGAGGAGGAAGCTTGATGATGGTGCGCATTCCTCAACCTCTCATGCGTCTGAAACCATGAATGATGAAACTGATGAAGTAGCCACTCGTCCCCCGGGTGTGAAGGCATCAAAGGGGCTTGCTAAGAATAAGGCAGAGACTGAGTATCAGAGGAAGTGGAACATCAAGAAGGAGGATATGGCTATGAGGGACAGGCTTTTGCAGATGAAGCTGTTGGATAACCTATTGGCAAAAACAGAACCGTTAGCTGAGGATGAGGCAGCGCTGAAGTCGAAGTTCATAACTGAATTGTTGTCTTAATCTAAGTTTATGCATTTAAGTTAATGTTTTCTAAGTCTAATTAGTTTAAGATCAAGTCTAAGTTGTTGTTGTCTTGTTGGATTTAAAAACTCTGTTTTCTGGAACTGAATATGTATGTTGTTGTTGTCTTGTTATGGATGATATAAGAACTCTCTGTTGTTTCAATGATTATTATGGCTGATCTGTGCTTGTGTTTTATTTGATCATAACACTCTCTTTGTTTTATTTGATCATAACACTCATTTTTGTATCTTCTTTATGTCAGGTCTTGGCTGATATGTGTCTTCTCTTTGCTTGTGTCACGGACGAGCAGTCATGGAATTCATGGTGCGTGGAAGACTGTCTTCTGTCTGCTTGTGTCACGGACGAGCTGTCATGGAGCGTGGAAGACTGTCTTCTGTCTGCTTGTGTCACGGATTAGAGTCTCTTGTCTCTTTTTTTTCTTGGTCACAACGTCTTCAATGTTATTTTGTCACGAGGTCTTCAATGTTGTATATAATTGTTGTATCACAAAATCACATTTCTACAACACCATCTCTTCTCTCTTCTAGTTTGTGGAAACAATATCATCACCGCAAACTCTACAACACAAACAATCTCATCATCTCTCATATATTCACCATCTCTCTTTTATTCATTCTCAACACCAATCTCACGCAAACACTACAACACCCATCTCTACTTTATTCACCATCTCTCTTTTTATTCA
>NC_027748.1:13706628-13730203 GCF_000695525.1 Brassica oleracea var. oleracea
GAGCTCGTTTATCGTCTGCGCATCAAGACCCACCGGGGTTTGGGCCACGTCATCATCGGCGACATCTTGGTTGGCAGTCTGCGTTGGTGCTGCACCAGTCGCTCTCTCTGTGTTAAACAGATGTCTTCGGTACTGCGCCGTCGAAGCTTCCACGTTCGCAGCGAGGGGGGCTAAGATCTTTGCGAGCGCTGCGATTTGGTCGGTCGCCGCTTTCTGGGCCGCATCTTGTTGCGCAAGGCGCACCATGATAGTTTCTATTGAAGAGGGTTGGAGTGGTGTCGGAGTCACATGGTAAGACGCCGGCGTTACTTCAGCGGCTTCACGATCTTCTCCAGAGGAAGAGCCGTCGTTACTCGTCGCCATCTTGTCGACATTACTTTGCTAAAGGTCCCACGGTGGCGGTCAACTGTTTGATCGGGAAACGGTACGGAACGAGAGAACGTTCAGTTTTTAGATGTGGGTTTAAGCAAAGACGTCTTATTAACGGTCGGAAGAGTGTTTCGTCGGTTACAAGGAAAGGAGATGCGTGAAAAGAAAGGTACCAGAGCCTTGAAGGCTTTACCGGAGAAATACGACAAGGCGAGATAACAAAGGTAAAACCCTAATCTGGCCGCCCAGTGTGTATCAGTGATTTCGGATCCCTCTTACGTTGTCTTTCCTTCCCCTTTTATAGCTGACCTCACGCTCTTCCGTGACCTAGTTTGTGTCGTCTCTGTGGGCTTTAACTCGCTGGGCCGAGAAGTCCACGATGTCTCGTGGAGTCGTTTCCTCGGGGCGTTTAGTCGAGAAGCCCATCGAAAGCTCTCTCACATTACGCCGAGAGATCGACCCTTCAAGCCGCCGCTCCGAGCCGATGCTCCGCTTCATGTGGGCCGGGCCGTCTGTTCTTCGGACCTTGAGGGATGGTCGAATTTACCATCTACAGGGGAGTGTTTCCTCGGTCTTGGCTCTCTTCCCTCTCCTGGTTTCTTTAGACTTGTCAGTTGATCTCGTGGTGTCTCTTCCGGTGAGGCCATCGGCTCTGGTCTAAGGTTATCTACTTCGGGTTCTCCGTGGTAGTGGCGCGTGGAGTTAGGATTTGTGGATTTGTCAACTGCGGTCTTGTGCTCTGTGGCGGCGCGTGCGGTTCCATCCAGTCTCGGAGGCTTGATCTAGGGCGTGTCTCTGACCTTTCTCTTGGGGAAGGTGCTGGTTTGATCTGTCTCCTTGGTTTCAGGTGCGGTGGAGTGGCACTTCCGGCGGGTTCTCCTTCCTGAATAATCGCTCTTCCTTGCGGCTCATCGTCTTGTGTGGTCTGTCGTGTTGCTTCGTTAGCAGTCGCCTGGTGAAGCTGTCAATGTTTGTATTGGCTTCTTTGTGTTGAGGTCATCCTTCAGAACCGGACTCTAGGCAAGCCGCATTCTACCGGGTCCGGTGTCTCCTTGTGATATGTAGACCACCTATTGTGAGCTGCTGTGGCTCAGAGACAGCTTCGCTTTAGCTCGCTAGCTTTGTCTTCCTGTCTTGCTCCGTGCGTTTGTCGTTGGTAAGGGTGGGTTAGCATAGTTTTAGCGTAGTGTTGTTTAGATTAGTTTCTTGTTCTATTTAGTTAATCATCCGCTTATGTAACTTTCTGTCACAAATTAAAAATGGTAATAATACTTTAACATGTTTACAAAAAAAAAAAAAAAAAAACTAACACCATGTTTAGGAAGAAAAACTAACAGCATGTGTAGGTAAAAAATACGTCGGCAACATGGCGTTTCAGACTACAGATTCTTTTCAGAAAAGTTGATTTATTGGATTTACCTGAATTACCGTTTTCTTTGATCCAAAAACACATGATGAAAATTTTGGGATCAGCACATAAATATGCCAGTTTTATATTATAAAATGTAAAAGAGCTTAGATAGTAGTATCTTTTGTGATTTAAAATATCGTTTGAGAATTCTAGTCTATTTTAAATGTGTCGATTCTCTTCAAAAAGATGCATGCACAAGATTATTTGATTTTTTGTATATAAACCGTAATCAGTTGATTATAACGACAACTAGGATAATCATTTTACTCTTGGCCAAAAAAAAGAAAAATCATTTTACCAAAGTAGTGTTATTCAACCATATATTTTAATAGAATTTAAGTCTAAACACTATCTATTATTTGAATGATGATTATAAATTATATTTTGAAATCTAGTGTTATTCAATGAACTAGGGATCTTCGACCCGTGCTTTTGCTTTTTGTTCCGATTTGGTTAGTCGGCATTATCCATCTCCTTTTTTAAATCGATTTTTAGCATTTATTTATAAAAGTTAGTCTATCAAACATGTTGGTTTTGTGTAAAAAGAAAGTGATATAACGAAAGTGAACGTGCGAATGGTAAAATTTGACAGTCTCCTCGTGTCACCCCACCACGTACTTAAATTCTACTTTCATGCATTTCTTGATTCTCTGAGAGGTTTGGGATGAAGCGTCTTCATAGTGAAAAGAAACTTGGTATCTTCTTCTGAAGGTTCCAACGGTCTCCTACTTTTTAAACATTTCTCTTCTTGTGATCATTGATGGTGTTTGAGTGTTTTGTTCACCATCTTCATTCTTCTTCTAAGTTTTATACTCGTTTTGCTCTCCTTTCACTGCATGTACATCCGCTAAATACTGAAATAAAAATATTTCAAACATTTGTTTATATGAAAAATAAAATAAAATACTTTTCATTTAAAATTTTGCTTATGTTGTTCTTAATTTAGTACATAATTGCTAGATGCTGAAGCAAGGGTATGACAACGTCATAGGCAAGACCATAGACTGAATCTTTTGCCAGCTTACAATCATGCACAATAAGTGAATTTTAAAAAAACATGTTACCTACTATCAATAACAGTTGTTCCACCCGTTTCCACCCGTTTCAGCTACTCTGCCACCAGCATCTCTGACTACACCTCCACCAGCAGTTACACCAACCGTCTCACCACCACCAGCTCCAAAGGTTGCACCAGTTATCAGCCCAGTAGCTCCGCCTCCACAACCACCACAAAGCCCGCCTGTGCCAGCTCCAACCGTCTCACCATCGCTTGCACCCCGCCTGTGCCAGCTCCAACCGTCTCACCATCGCTTGCACCGGCCTCTCCCCCACCGGCATCACCTTCTCCACCACCAGCTTCACCGCCTCTAGCGCTTACACCAATAACTCTACCACCAGCACCAGCTCCTACCAAGCACAAGAAAAAGCACAAACACAAGAGGCATCACCATGCCCCAGCTCCAGCACCCACTCCTCCAAGCCCTCCATCTCCTCCAGTTCTAACAGATTCCCATGACACGTCTCCAGCACCATCACCATTTCAGAACGCGGTAACACTCTCTTACTAAACTACAATCTTTAAAAAGAAACGCACTATCACCAAACTGAATTATATAACAATCTTTAATTTCTGGTTTTACAGAACGGAGTAAATGCCTTGAACCAGCTAGAAGGAAGAGTAGCAATGTGGCTCAGCACTTAACTGGGAACTCTCCTCATGCTGGCTATCACAGCCTAAAGTCTCTAGCTTTCTTCTCACTATATCACCTATGTATCAACTCCAAAAGCTACATTTTTCCCCATTGTATACCAAACACATTTGATTAAAAAATAATACATTTTTTTCTTCTCTATTCTTTGCAGAAAATAAAATCATATCAAATTTGATCAGTACTTGAATCCTTGGAGGTTTCTTTGCGGAAGTCATACTCAACAATGACCAAGATTCTCAACCAGCTTATGATGCTTAAGACATCCACCACACTGCCAAAACAAATTAAAAAAAATTCTTTTAAAGACTATCATATAACATGTCTCTTCAGGAAAATTAAGCAAACCAAAGACTTGTGTACCTGGACAAAGACAAGGCCACGTTCATAAGCCAAACGGTTGATAAGCCGTTTAGTTCTTCTCTCTCCGCATGAGTTGCAACTGAACTCCACTTGCAAACTTCTTCTTCTTGGTAGTTTAATATCTACAGAAGCAACCTGTTACCTGTCCCTGCATGCAATTAACCAAAAAAAATCATCAGCGAGAGAAAGGCACAAAACACCAACATCAAAGAGCAAACTTCTCATTGAGTTAACCTCTGAGGAGTCCTTTGATTCTTCTTCTTCTGGATCAGTGAGAGACCCTAAAACAGTAAACAACTGATTCCTTTGCTCGCATGGTCCCTCCTCTATCACAGGAACAGTTCTTGACCTGGAGAAACAGCAAAAGTATGAGATTTTTGTTGACCCATGAAAGGAAAGAGCTAAGCTTTGGGACCTGTGTTGAAGAGCCGATGTAGGAAACAGCTACGCTATGATTATCATCTTCTACGTGAGACAATAAAAAGATGATAATCAGAAACAATTAAATATAAAAGAGCCAAATTAACAGATTCGAAAAAGAGTCTCTTCTGTTCGAGGAAATGGAAACAAAAGGCTTGAGAAATCCATGGAGATGTGGTTCTCTTCCAGATTACCGATTACCAGCTTCAGTTTCAGCTTGCGACAGCCATGGAGTTTCAGCATTCAAATATCTCAACTTTTTTTTTTCCTATACGCGCTTCATTTGTCTTTATTTTCACGACGAGACTTTGAGAGTACTCAAAACAGAGTCACATATCTTGTAAATCAGGTTTCGTCTTGAATCAATTTAACATTTATTCAAAACGATAAAAGAGATAGCCAAATAACTGTTTAGATAATCGCTCAAGTATTTACCATGGAAGATTTAAGTAGATGATTTAGCCAGTGAAGGATCTTAACCTGAAAAAGAGATGAAGAATTAACCAAACTTGTCAGACATTTCAAAAAAAAATCAAACAATAGTGAAAATCAACTCAGCCTTTTGATTAACAAACATCATTCGGAAAAATAAATCCCAATTGACAAATCTAGACTGAATCCGTCAAAATCCAGTAACTAAATTCAAGCACTCATATGTGCATATCAGCACGAATATTTTACGTAACAGAAGCATGAACTCATTAAATCGACAAAGAGGAAACATATCTCATGATTACCTCCGGAAGATTCTTGCTCATCCATCACTTGTTGACACTCCTTTGCAGAGAAGATACTCGATCGACTTCTATTTTTTCGAGACAATAAATTATTATTGGAGTTCATAAGAAAACTGAACTCTAGTGCAAGAGGAAGGAGACGACAACCCTAATCAGCCAAAGGCGACGCATACTGAACTATTATAATATAGATTATTTAAATCCAGTTTTAAAAATGAGTTTCGATTCTTCTTCACGTACTGGACAAAAGAATAACCTATCATTTAGAAGTAAAACCAATAATATATGAAAATCATAAATCTTCACGCTTTCTTTTTATACAATCTCTCCAAATCTATATTCTTAAACTAAAACCAAAGAATCTTTAGTCAGAGAAACCCATTATAAATCGTCAAAACCTTAGGAAAAATCAGTACAAACCAAATTATATTTTTTATATCATGTGTTTTTATATATCACCATATCTTACTTATCTCGACTCTTGTACATGTATTAAGTTTAGGACGAGAGCTTTGATGTCATGATTAAGCTTGTTAAGAATGTATATTATGCAATCATATTGTGTTAGGTCGATTTGGGATGAAATATTTTGGATCAGCACATATTGCCATATGTCAGTTTTATATTATAAAATGTAGAAGAGCTATAGATGTAGTATCTTTTGTAATTTTAAAGATCGATTTGAGAATTTCAGTCTATTTTTAATGTGTTGGTTCTCTTACAAAAAGATGCATGCACAAGATTATTTGATTTTGTATATAAATTCATGATTAACTACAATTAGAATCAACACAATAATGAAGCAAGGTTCTCTCCACAGCATGACACATCAGATTTTTAAATGCATGAGGGATTGACATGTCATTAAATGAAAAAACTGTGAAAACCAATCAAAACATTTTGTCTCTCCACGTCACTTTCTTCTTCTGTTTAATCGAACATCAAACTATTTCCTCATTCTTCTCTTGTTACCTAGAAACTTAAATACTCTTCTTCTCCTTAAGCGACTTAAGATAATATCATTATTATAAAGGGACTATGACTACACATGATCAAACGTGAATCATTATTAAAATCTCCTTTGTTTTCGTCTTACTTACCCGAGACATCTCCCTCTTAGAGGCGGAAGAGTTCTTGAATGGTGGAATTTAGTGTTTGTACGCGGTGGCCATAGACGGTTGTGACGGCGGAGCAACAGTGGAGCTTGGCGGAGGAAGTTCGAGAGTTGTGTCTCATGTAGTTGCCGGCGTTCGAGAGTCGTGGCTCTTTCTGAGAAGAATAATCGTAGATGGATCCATGGTCGGTTTCGAACACACCGGCTGTCGTGACATCTGCGGTGGCGTCGGATCCGCTAACCATCAGTGTTCGTCAGAGTTGAGGCTCCTTGCTAGCTCTTCTCACCCTCGCTTGAGTATCTTCTCTCTTTAGATTTTTTGGGTCGTAGATCTTGCTGTGTTTTTTGTTTCGATGTCTTGTCTAATCCTCGTCATGTTGGTCTTGCAAACGTTTTTCCGGTGCCGGAATGTAAGATTCAGATACCCTTTTGGGTTAATATTTTAATATAATTTCGTTTAAAAAAAAGAGATGAAAAAAAAATATGTGTTAATTGATCAAGAGAAGAAACGCAGCAACAAAGGAAGAAGAAGCATGAGATGAGATGAAGAAGGAGATGAAGCAATAGTCTGAGGTAAAGAAGGAGATGCAATAAAAGAAAGAGACGGCTATATCCAGAGAACAAAACAAAAAGAGAAATTAGGTTTGGTTTAGACACTTGGGTGACAAACTTTTTTTCATTTTCTTTTAGTTTTTTAAGATCGGTTAACTGTTCGGTTTTCATTAACCGAACTGATCCTTACAATTTTGAAAAATGAAAGAAATGACACTTTAAAATAATAACTGAAAACTGAATTCAATTTTATATGTGATTGGTTTTGTGTACTTAGCCGAGTAATAAACCGAATTATCCAAAATCCGGTTCGGTTCAGTATAGTTATAAGGTCATTTTTATTACAACTACAATTATAAGAATGATTAAACAAGAAACTTCACTATAAAAAATTAAAAGTGAGAAGAAAGGGTAAGAAAATAATTGGTATAGAACTATTTTTTCTATCCATTATGTTTGTTTGTTTGTTTGTTAAGATCTAAAATCTTTTTACCAAAATCATAAAATAAACCATCATAAAATAAACTCGCGCATTTGCGCAGGGCATCAACTAGTAATCATTAATTCACTATTGACATACCGTATAGATACGAGAGACCAGACATACATTGGAACTAACAAAAATTAAATTCATATTTGGGATCAATGCATAATATTTGGTTCACAAAATTGTACCCCAAATTGTTTCAAAGTAGATATTTGTGCAATCCATAACAATTACCTCAATACCTCCAATACAACTTCCATTAAACCATTAAACACCAGGCACCAGCAGCGAGAATATCGTCCAGATCATAATATTGACCTTTATGGTCTTTTCCACTGTTTTTTTTTTACAGAGTAGATGGCCTACTTATAATAAAAACAAATGCATCAACGTGGAGATTCTTGTTTTTCACTCCCGCTCTGAAAAGTATTGTGGAAGCTTACAGAAGTCGCCGTCGCGTAATGTATACCATAGAACTTCTTTATACAAGTGATAAGTTTCATTCTTTTCCATTTAGCAATAATGGAGATGGGGTTATGAAGGATGAACTCCTCACGCTCTCTCCTTCATGCAAGAAGCCAAGAAGTTCTCTGTTTAATCTCGCTCATGTAAGCTCTTTTCTGACAACGCTCATGTATTCATTAAGTTACTTCCACATATCGACTTTTGCAAATCTGAGAAGTAAGACTATATACAATAGATTCAACACACAACACCTTCCACATCATCTTCTCTTTTTTCCACATCAGTTTCTCTCTCTTCCAACTAATAATTCAACACCCACTCATTTTTTATACTCTACATTGGTTTGTTTAAAATAAAATTCAACATTCTACCCTACAATTTTTTTTTCCATTTTTTTGTTTTGTTTCACATCTTTTATTTTGTAATTACATATTAATAATTATTATCAGTTTAAATTAAATTACAATACTTAAGAGCTATATAAATGATTAAATAATTTATGTTTAATTTTATAATTTTAATAAAAATATCAATTATTTAAGACATGAAATATAAAGAGTTATTATTAAAAAGTAGAATTACGAAAATTTAAAATTTAATACAATACATTAATAAGCACACAACACAAATAATAAAACACATAACATAATTAGTACAATAAACTCAACTCACAAACTTGGAAATCTTTCTAACCACGGAACATGCTGAATTTTTGCCATATGTGTTTGACTAGATCTGCTTGCAGTTCGTGATGCACATTTGAATCCCGCAACTCAGATCTAGCACGCACGTGATTTGCAAATGAAGGTAACACTTCGGTCGAGAATGGTTGTGGGGCATTAGATCCACTTGCCTCAGATTGATCATAATCGGTCCAGAGTTGAGCATATGTATCTCGTTCATCCTCAACAATCATATTATGCAATATGATACATGACCTCATTATGATAGCCAAATCAGAAATTTCCCACAAGCGAGCTGGTTCCCGAATGATTTTAAATCGAGCCTGCAGCACTCCGAATGCACGTTCAATGTCCTTCCGACATCCCTCCTGAACTTGTGCAAATAACTTGTCTTGTTCACTCTGTGGAAGCCTAATCGATTTGACGAAAGTAGGATAAGAAGGATATATACCGTCAGCTAGATAGTACGCCATATTGTAAGGTCGTTGGTTCACGAAGAAGTTCACTCTTGGAGTATTTCCTTGTTCAACATCATCGAACACTGGTGAACGATCTAGAACGTTTATATCGTTCAATGTGCCTGGACATCCAAAAAAAGCATGCCAGATCCATAGATCATGGGTTGCGACCGCTTCAAGAATAACTGTGGTAGTTCCCTTGTCTCCCCGAGTATATTGTCCTTCCCACGCTTTAGGACAATTTTTCCATTCCCAGTGCATGCAATCAATACTCCCAATCATTCCCGGGAAAGCTCGCATTTCACTAACATGCAAAATTCTTTGTAGGTTATCTTCAGTTGGGGCTCTCAGATACACTTGCTCGTATAATTGTATGATTCCCTTACAAAACCTACGCAAGCACTCCAAAGCTGTTGTACCTCCAATTTTGATGTATTCATCAACTGCGTCGGCTGCCATACCATATGCTAACATCCGCATGGCTGTGGTACATTTCGCTAGTGGAGATATACCTTCTTTATTAGCTGCATCAAATCGTTGAGTGAAGTAATCGTCACTTCTTGATAGGTCCTCTACAATTCGGAGAAAGACATGTTTCCGCATCCGAAATCGTCGACGAAACATTGTATCGTCATATGTAGGTTGATTGGAAAAGTAGTCGTCAATCAATCTTTGATTTACCGCTGCATGATCCCTCTTGTGGTATCTCCTCTTGCTACGAGGTGGATAGTCTTCCTCGATTTTCTTTCGACGCTCTCTAAACTGGTTGAGGATATACCTTTCTTCAATTTCAGATTGTCTTTTGTAAGCTTCGATATCAAAAAGAAGTTCTGATGGATCCATATCAAAAGGAATTTTCGATGGATCCATTGTGGTATTGGTACATCAATGAAAGAATGAGTCTTTATTTATAAGACAATGAAATCGATAGATCATGTTCAGTGGTTGGAGGATAAGATTTTTACATTGAAGAAAAAGTCATGGGCACTCGACAGCATTATTAAATCGTGTTGAGTGGTTAGAAGATAAGATTCTCCCATTTAAAGCCGAAATTGACGGATAGCATTGATTGAAAAGTCACGGGCACTCGACAGCTTTATTAACCATGTTGAGTGGTTATAAGATAAGATTCTCCCATTTAAAACTGAAATTGACGGATAGCATTGATTGAAAAGTCACGGGCACTCGACAGCTTTATTAACCATGTTGAGTGGTTATAAGATAAGATTCTCCCATTTAAAACTGAAATTGACGGATAGCATTGATTGAAAAGTCACGGGCACTCGACAGCTTTATTAACCATGTTGAGTGATTATAAGATAAGATTCTCCCATTTAAAACCGAAATTGACGGATAAGATTTTATATTATTAAACCATAACATAACAATACATTATTAAAGCATCAACAGACAACAACATTATTAAAGGAGAAAATTACAACAAACATTACAAAAGTATGAAGTGACATGCTGCAGACAAGCATGGAGTGTGATGATGCAGAAACCACTTGTGACTACAATTATTTTCCAAATAATTCGTAGCTCAACTGTTGGAACAACTCGTTGCTCTGGTCATTGAGATGTTCCTTTTCACTTAGCTTCAGCCACATCTTCATTTTCTTAGCCCGAGTTTTTTCTTTCATCAATTGATTTGCCTCCTCTTGCCTTTGGTTTGCCTCCTCTTGCCTTTGGATTGCCTCCTTTCGCCTTTCATTTGCCTCTTCTTGCAACATGGCTAATTTTTCCAAGCGTTCAAACTCTTGAGCTTTGATTTGTTTGAATTCATTAAAATCTTCGTTGACCACTTCCAAGGCTATGCCCTTACCTTTTTTTTTAGTTTTTTTCTTTGTTGCATCCCTCCCCATTGGACGAGCAGTGGATCCTATTGAGTTGGAGTCACTAGCATCACTTTTGTGGGCTCTCTTAGAACCACTGCTTCTAGAGCCATTATTCCCTCCGACCTGACTAGCATAACGTGGCTGATCACGAACAGCGATCCATTCTTTCATTAAAGTGAAATTTGCGGTACCACCATCAGAAAAGATTTCTTGCGCTTTCGCTAATACATCTTGCTCTGACCACCCACTTTGTTGCATACGTTTAGCGCTATCGTAAGCACCAATCCATTTTCCCAATTTTTGGTTCATGTAATTGTAATGATTTCTACACGATACTCCACCACGCGGAGGATCAAATGAGCAATGCTCATTACAATATTCAGCAATTTTACCCCAAAATGATTCGCTTCTCTGGTTTCTACCAACAACGCTGTCTGTTCCATGTTTGATCCACCCACTCAGTAGCACCAAATTCTGCTCGGTGGTCCATTTGACGCTTTTTCGGGTAGCAGGGGTTGAAATGTCTGCACGAGGAGTGGCTTCATTAGCTTCACTTACACCACCAAGAGTCACCTGTGTAGAAAATTCGGGAAATTCAGTTGCTCCAACGTTTTGAGCAATTTCATTATCCGTCGGAGTAGAAGAATAAGCGGGTGGTTGAGAAGAATATGACATCGGCGAACCATAATATGGATGATAGTTTGGAACAGCTGATGGCATGAAGAAACTTGGTGGAAAACCGTAACTTGGAATGTTTTGTGATTGATTGGGAAGTTGATTTTGAAATGGGTAGTTGTTGGGATTTGGGAAATTTGGGTAGTTGAAAGGATAATTTGAAGAGTTTTGGGTATAATTAGAAGAGTTTTTGTTGGGATCTATTTTTCAATAAAATAGAAAAATATAGTAACGAGAATTGTTTGAGAGGTGAATGATGATTTTTTTTTCTGTGTCCAAATCTAATGAAACAAGTTTCTATTTATAGAATATGAAAAATGATAAATTTTAATATATTTTTTTTGAACCAAATAATGTAGAAAGAGAGAAAAAAATTGAACCAAATAATGTAGAAGGAGAGAAAAAAAAAAGAAATTCAACACAACCAATTAAAAAAAAAAAGGTAAAACTCACACATTTGTCTCAGCGAATAGGAAGAGACCATGCTACATTCTCTTTACTCTCCAATGAAATTCAACAGAGTTTAATTTTTTAAACTAGTTGAATGCCAACTCAATTTCAACACTTCATTAAATATCCCATTGCAACATGTAAACGGTCGAATTTATAAATTCAACACACATTCTAAGTAGTCTAAGTTTAAGCCAATTCATTCATAAAGCTTTTTATACAGTGTGTCAGAATAGACTAGTCATAAATGGATGCAGTTTTCTTTTAGACTAGTCATAAATGGATGCAGTTTTCTTTTTGGCTTTCGATTATTCTAAAGTTTAACGGGTGATTAAATGATTTTTTTATCAAAGAAAACCAAAAACTCCTTAAAAATCTACAAAACATTGAAGGTCTAGTCTAACTATACCGTTAGATCATATAACTATACTGATAGATCAAACCTCTTTGATACTATCATCTCCAAATGGTTCACTACGTGCTATTATTTTTAACAACATCTAATTTTATTTTCTAAAAAATGTTCAAAAAAATTTCAGTGATTTCATTTTCTTGTTAGAATTTTGAGTTTAATTGATTCTTATTTTTTTTAAAATAATATTATAAGAATCAACAAAATTTTGTTTCAACTTCTCAATCGTCTGTCTTAAGAATCAACAAAACAAATAAACAAGAACAAAATAAAGTAAAAATGTGTCATTTGTTAAAATAGATAGGCTTTCAACCTAAAATCAACTAGTGGTAATTAGGTTGACATATTTATTTTATATACTAATTAATGTCTCTTCCAATTACTGATATGTGAGACTTTGTCACTAATATGCATGGCTGAGATGATGGTTCTTCCTTCGGTCAATCTTATAATGTTCGGAAAAAGATTGATAGGTCAATTTTGGAGCGCATCCATGTAGATCAAATTAGACTGTATAGATCATAGTCAGGGGGGGGGGGGGGGGGGGGCAGCTGTCCCACATGAATTATTAGGGAAAAATTTATCTTCATTGGTTTTTTGAAAAAATTATGAATAAGTATTAAAATCCATTTTAGTGCCCCATGATTTTTATATTAAAATTTCATATTGTCCCGGTGAGCCTTTTGGCTGGCTCCTCCATTGATCATGGTTTGATATTATGTTAAATCAGATAGTCTTTCACATAAAACGAATTAGTGATAAATAAATTAGCTTATCTATTTTATATATT
Source organism: Brassica oleracea var. oleracea (assembly GCF_000695525.1). Classification (NCBI taxonomy): domain Eukaryota; kingdom Viridiplantae; phylum Streptophyta; class Magnoliopsida; order Brassicales; family Brassicaceae; genus Brassica; species Brassica oleracea. The sequence goes on from NC_027748.1 coordinate 13,719,562, forward strand.
ATTTAATATCATTTCTAACTTCCGATGCAGGAAACTTTATCATTAATACCATCACTTTAAGAACATTTAACAACAACATCCAATTAAAGTTGTCAACCACCTTTTTTGAAATTGATCAGGAGACATCCGTTTTTGTTTCCATGTTTTTTACTTTATTTGACTTGAAATCAAACCTAAAGATCTTATATTTCATCGGTTTCAAAATAATATTTAGAGTTTTTACACATATTAAAAAAAATTAAAGTTTAGTTATTAATGCATATTTTTTTGTAATTTTATATTTCTTATATTTTTGACTAAATTATATTTATTATATTTCTAAATCAATAAAATTTTAAGAAATGCAATTGATGTTTTTGAAGTTTATAATTTTTTATTAGTTGATTAAAAAGTGTATTGAAAATATAAAAAAATATTTTTTAACATAATTTTAAAAAAACAGTCATCTTTTTCGGGATGAAGGTATTATTTGTTAATCACATTATAAAATCTAAACTTTCATTTTTAAATCAAATTTACAACTAGGTAGTAACCCGCGCCTTGTGCGGGATGTGATTATTAGTTTCGTTATTTTTAGTAAAAAGCATTAAATCTGTTTAATCTGGCTATTGGTTCGGTCTTAAGTTTTTTTTCTGTTTTTAATCTTCTAAAATATAACTATTATTTTAAATTAATATTCATTTTAGTTTATTCGTCTAAAATGTTTGATTTTTTGGTATTTTCCAGTAAAAACCAAAAATACATCTTATTTGTTTGTTTTCATGTTATGAATTTTAGATACTTGACATGTCGAACCAATAGTTTCATATTATAGTTTCTAAGCAGATAATCGTATTAATAGTAATTAAAATCTAACAAAAATCTTAGAGAAAATCTTATTGAGACAAATCGGAGTTGAGAGTGTCTTTTTTTGCCAATTTTCCCTATTATCAAATCATTGTGAGGCTATCATGTGTCTATTATAGTGTTAATGCATTTATTATAATGCTTTTTTTTAATATATAATGGATTTATTAAAGAAAAAGAAGGTTAAACCAGTATTGGATAGATATTCTTAAAGATTCTCAAGATAGCCTTTAGATTTAAGGATCAGAATAATTGTGCTGGCATAAAATCATTAATTTTTTATATTTTCTAAACAAAAACATCATTAATTATTTACCTAACCACAAATCAACCAATAATAAAATAGAAGGTATATTATTATTGATCATATAACATTAAATGTTAATAAATTTTACATAGAAAACCGAAAACGTCATATAGTTTGGAATATACAAATTTTTCTAAAATGACTTATATTAAAAAAAAGGAGGGAGTATTTCCCAAGCATCATCCAAAAAGGTATGCGGAAAGAAAACCCATCTGATTATGGGGCTCTAATCATCGCGAGTCTAAAGTTTGTTTTTTATCATTTCATTTTCGGCTGAAGATAGAATGCCCACCAAAGAGAGAGAGCATCTATATTCTATATGCTCCACCGAGTCGTCTGTATTCTTCGAACCTAGCAGATTAGTAAAGAAGGAGACAATCATGATGTCCTTTTAATATGTACGAGACGTTATCCGTTGCATCCCGCCAATGTCGAATTGCATTCCATGCGAGAAGGAAGAGCTTCTCGTCGGAGCGGCGTCCGTGGGTGATTGTGAAAACCCTAATCCCAAACACTGTCTCCCAAGACTGGCGCATGTCTTGAAAATTATACTTGTTGCCAAATGATTAAAATATTAGTTCTTTTATTTCCTTTCGAACACTATCATTACCATACTTATTAAACAGATTTAGTTTTAATATTGTGTGTGAGAGACTTCTAAACATTGAAATGCTATTTTTCTAATGCAGAACTTTTAGCTTTTCTTCAAGTGCCGGGGTTCTTTGGAACATCTGCTATTAAACCTCTGGTATGGAGTGTTTGTCCCCGTTCTTGGGGGAGATTTTGCGTCCCATGTGTGACTCAATGTGCTACCGGGTCGTTATTAATGCCATAAGGTTCAAATCCAACGTCCAAGCTCTTAACAGTGTGATGGAGAGATTAGTTGAGCTTAAGGGCAACATAAATGAAGACCACAAAGATAAACCATTTAGACTCAAGATAATGGGGTGGCAAAGAAATGCTGAGGAGGTTATCACTAAAGCAAGGTCGAAACTTGAGGAACGGGTTTCGTGTGGTAAGTCCTTGAAATCCAGGCTGATACGATTCTCAACGAAGCTAGAATGCTCGAAAAGGAAGGTTTAGATCTTTTAGACATGATAGCTGCGGCTACTGCACATGAAAGAGTTGAACATGTTCCGGGAGTTTCAGTACTTCATCAAACAACGGCTTCAAATATGTTGGGTAAAATTATAGATGGTTTGAGGAGCAGTGAGGTTCAGAAGATTGGTATTTGGGGTATGGGTGGAGTAGGGAAAACGACATTGGTGAGGACGTTGAACAATAAGCTTCATGAAGAGACTGCAACTCAACCATTTGGCTTGGTGATCTTTGCTACACCATCCAAAGACTTTGATCCAAGAACGGTCCAAAAGCAGATTGCTGAGAGACTGGATATCGACACCAGGTTGGGAGAAACTGTAGAGAGGCTGGCAAGAATGATCTATGTGAGGCTTGAGAAAGAGAACAACTTCCTTCTTATTCTTGATGACGTGTGGAAAGATATTGATTTAGATCTTCTGGGCATTCCACCAACAGAAGAGAACAAGGGTTCAAAGATCATTCTCACTTCCAGGTTTCTTGAAGTCTGTCGTAGTATGAGGACAGATCTTGATGTTAGGGTGGATTGCTTGTGCGAAGAAGAAGCTTGGGAACTGTTTTGCCAGAATGCAGGAGAGGTAGCGAGATCAGATCTTATTGAGCCCATTGCAAAAGCCTTTTCACTTGAATGTGGCGGGTTGCCCCTGGCTATCATAACAGTCGGGACAGCTATGAGAGGAAAGACAAATGTCATGTTGTGGGAACACGCCTTGAATCAGCTAAGTAGATCGGTACCTTGGATCAAAAGCATTGAAGAGAAGATCTACCAGCCTTTGAAACTGAGCTACGACTTCTTGGAAGGACAAGCAAAATCTTGTTTTCTTCTTTGTGCTTTATTTCCTGAAGACTACTCCATTGAGGTTACGGAGCTTGTGATGTATTGGATAGCTGAAGGATTCATGGAGGAACAAGGTTCCCACGAGGAGTCCATGAACGAAGGAATCACAATTGTGGAGAGCTTAAAGGACTAGTGCCTGTTAGAAGATGGTTCTCGCAGTGAAACCGTTAAAATGCATGATGTTGTCCGAGATTTTGCAATATGGATTATGTCTTCCTCACAAGATGATTGCCATTCGCTTGTCCTGTCTAGTACAGGTTTGCAAGAGATTAGACAAGACAAATTTTCTCCTTCTCTTCGATGGGTTTCTTTGATGAACAATAAGCTCGAGAGGCTCCCTCGTCTACCAGAAGAGTACTGCATGGAAGCCTCAACCTTACTGCTACAGGAGAACTATCTTCTACAAGAAGCATCAGATGGGTTCTTGCAAGCATTCCCAGCTCTTAGGATTTTGAATCTAAGTGGGTCACGCGTGAACTCCCTGCCCCATTCCTGTTTGCAGCTTTCCAAACTTCATTCTCTTTTCTTAAGACCTTACCGAACTACCTTCTCTAGAAACTCTTTCTAAACTTGAGCTACTGGATCTACATGGCTCCCGTATCAAAGAATTCCCAAAAGGGCTAGAAAAGCTGGAGAGCTTTAAACACCTTGATCTTTCAGGAACAGTTCACCTCAAAACTATTCCAGCTAGAATTGTTTCGCGGTTATCAAGTTTGGAGACACTAAACATGAAATTAAGTAACTACCATTGGAGTGTAAAAGGAGAAGAACAAGAAGGCCAAGCAACAGTTGAAGAGATTGCATACCTTGACTGTTTACAGGTGCTGTCTATATGTCTTATTTGTTCGCCGTCTTTTCTGAAGAAGAACAACTCTTCTTGGATCAAAGTCTAAAGAAATTTCAAAATTAATGTGGGCTTTAGCTACGTTTTGCCTATGATACACGATCAGAGGACACTAGCAATAAGTGGTCTCAACTTATCACAAGTATCCATGGAGTGGCTCTTGGCTTGTACAACCTCTGTAATACTGAACAGTTGTCAAGGGCTCCAAGGAATGATGAAGAAATTGGTCACTGGCAGCAAGACATTCGTGAATCTGAAATCTCTAACGATTGTGAAAACTAGTATCAACTCTAGTGGTGGTGGGATTGAGAAGGCAACCAGCAAAGGATCCTCCACAAGTCCAGACACACTTCCATTTCTGGAGGAACTTGGTCTGCACGAAGTTAACTTTGTATCCCTTTCGGAATTACAAGCACAGCTATGGTTGAGATTGGTAGCTCTTAAACTACTTCTGGTCAGCAAGTGCAATAACCTTAAAACACTCGTTGAGATAGACATGTTCACTATGCCAAACCTGGAGGAGATAGAAATTAGCGACTGTAACTCCTTGCATAATCTACGCCAAACTATTGATGGTCCACAAGAACCTCTCCTACCAAAGTTACGTGTCATGAAACTGAGAAATCTTCCAGAGCTGGAGAGTGTTTGCTACGAAAAAGAGACTTGGGAGTGTCTCGAACAGGTGAAAGTCATGAACTGTGGTCGGCTATATACTTTGCCCATAAGCTCCAAAACTTGTGGAAGAATCAAGGAAATAAAAGGAACTATAAGTTGGTGGAAACATTTGAGATGGGATGATCCTTCTACTTTAGAAACTCTTGATCCTTGTTTCAAGCCATTAAGATTACTTGGTGAAGAAATGGCACCCATATTTGGGGAGCACTACTTGTGGGACAGTTGATGAAGAATCTAGCTAGGTCCATCATCCCAAGAGCACTACTGTCTTTTCTCTGTGTTCTCTAATATTTCAATTGTGGATGTGCAAAACTCTCTTTTGTTTATGTTTGGATGTCTTTCCTTTGTTCGAGTCTTGAAAATGTGTGTGTGCAAAACTATATCAACAATGTTACGTTTTTGGATACATAAGTTTGGTGCTTAAAAGGATAAACATCAAGACACTGCAATAAGTCAACAAAGTGGAGTATTATTACAGTACGAACCCCTAAAGCATGTAGAGTCTGAAACAAAGAGAAGAAAGGTTCTTCATATATTCACACAACAGAAACAAAATATCATATGCAACTACAACTAGATCCACACAGCTGTTGTGTAACCGTCCTCTACTACTTGTTCGCTCTCACATCAAACCATTTTCCAGCGTTACCTTCTTTGTCACATAGGATCTCCTAATCTTCTTCATCGGTAGGCTTAGAGGAACCGGCCTTCTTGTTGGGGAGAAGGAGATTGTGGATGTTAGGCATCACTCCTCCATTAGCAATCGTCACATCTCCAAGTAGCTTGCTTAGCTCCTCGTCGTTCCTCACAGCAAGCTGAATATGTCGAGGCACAATCCGAGTCTTCTTGTTATCTCGTGCTGCGTTCCCGGCAAGCTCAAGTACCTACACAAATTAATCACACCAAATTAACAAACCCACGTTTACAGATCCGTTAAAGAAACCTCAATCGGACCCGAGATTAAACCTTTCGCTAGATCATCAAATTCGAAAACAAGGAAGCAAATCTAAATTGGTGATCAATATCTATTAAAAGAGTCTGTGATTTACCTCGGCGGCGAGGTATTCAAGAACGGCGGCGAGATAAACCGGAGCTCCTGCTCCAACGCGCTCGGCGTACTTTCCGGCCTTGAGGAATCGGGCGATACGACCAACGGGGATTCTTCGCCGCGCCAGATCCGAGTTGTTTACCCCGACCCGCCATCTCTACTACAGCTGAGAAGATTGAATTCTCTAGAAAGGCAAACTAGGCCTGGGCATCCGGGTCTTCGGGTCGGGTTCGGATCAGGTATTGTCGAGTCCGGGTCCTTCGGGTCCTAGCAATTTAGACTCATATAGGTACCTATAACTTTTCGGGTCGATTCCAGATCGGGTTTTGTCGGGTCCGGGTCGGTTCAGGTCTATAATTTCAAAACTCGTAAAATACCCAAAATTTTTGAGTATATTTCGGATCCGGGTCGGTTCGGGTATTTAGGGCCCGAAATAGACCCGAAATATCCGAATTGGATCCGAAAACTCAAAAAATACCCGAAGAACCGCAAAAATACCCAAAATTTTTGAGTATATTTCGGATCCGGGTCGGTTCGGGTATTTAGGGCCCGAAATAGACCCGAAATATCCGAATTGGATCCGAAAACTCAAAAAATACCCGAAGAACCGCAAAAATACCCAAAATTTTATCCAAAATCAGACCCGAAAACCCAAAACATACCCGAATTTTATCCGAATACCCAAATTATATTTTCTAAAAATCTAAAATTTCACCAAAAACCTACAATTATACCCGAAAATCCAAACCCGAAACTTAAAAAAAATCCGAAATATCAAAAATATACCCAATCACCTAAATATACCTAGTATATACAATTATTTGCGGGTACTTCGGGTACCCGAACGGGTCTCAGATAGGACCCGGACCCGAACCGAGACCCGCAGGTCCAAAAAAGACCCAATAGATACTTAGCATGGACCTGAATCCGGAGCCGAACCTGTATTTTCGGGTCGGTTACGGTTCGGGTCTTCGGATCCGGGTAAAATGCCCAGGCCTAAAGGCAAAGAAAAGTATATGGACGACGTAGACGATAACAATAACGAGTAGTTGGTTACAGCGAAACCCGCCATGAGTATTGATAAGTATCCCTGACCAATGATATGACACTGCACGGCTCGATAGTTGTGACCGTTAGATTGTTTTTCATTTAAGGGATGCGATTTGGTTTCCTTCGGTTAGGCACTGTTTCAGTGAGTGGTTACATGGGCTAATTTGGGCTTATTAATTTTAGCCCAAAGTAGCATAACCTTTTAATTTAACATTTTTGGCCCATGTTGCTTTGGGTCAAGTCCATGCTCTATTATTTTTGCCTTTGAATCCAAACAAATTTTGTATCATTATCAGTTTATCACAATCATTATTTGCAGTTTGGTTGGTTAACATTCACACGACAATTTTTGTTCAGTGAAGGTTTTGGACCAGAAGCTAAACTGATCCCCAGTTTTAAACTATAAGATATTGTCACATTTTCGTCTAACCAAATGAGCAAATGTACCATCGCTTTTACTATTGTTGATAGTATAATCCTATTTTAACCGCTCAAAATTCCTTTACAGTTCCACTAAAACTCCATCACTACTAATTGGATTCTTATTCATTTCAAATCGTCAGTGACTTTTTGTGCAATCCTAACTCAGATGCACAAATGTTTATTCAATAAACTTTTTCTTTTGTTTAGAAGGGTAACCAATTCTTGTTTATGTGATTATATTGGTTCATTCTACGAGAAAAGTGATTATATTGGTTCATTCTACGAGAAAAAGGAATTCCGATTATCATTTACCATAAAATCAAGCTACAATTTTTGCTTAATTTCTCCAAGGATGGATAACAAACAGAAGAAAACAGGATGTAGACATTCGAAAAGGTGGATGTCATGAGCGTGGTGGTGGGTGGCCATGATGTTACCAACCTTTGAAACAAAAATAGGTGGATCTCACACTTATTAAATTGTTCATTAATGTGGGATGTGGAGATGCCTACGTAAAAATCACAACACAATCATTATTTGTTTACATAAATAATGGGAAATTTATTCAATCAGATCATTTTCTAAGTGTACTATGTGTATACAGAAACTTCTTAGGGGTTCTTAGAGTGGAATTCTTATCGGAATATAAGAACTCGTCTCTTAACTTTTAATTAAAAAAGTTAAGAACCGGCTCTTAAAATTTTTATTCAAAAACCAGTTCTTACCTTTTTTAGTTAAAAGTTAAGAGACGAGTTCTTATATTTCGATAAAAACATCACCCTAAAAATCTCCAATAATCATGCTCTCTGGTCGTATTGAAAAATAATGTGAGAACCAGTTAAATTTGGTTTTGTACTTGTTTGGAATTGGCAAATCAAATTTCCAAAAAAAAAAAATTTCACTCAAATAGTTGTCCGGAGGACAACATAATGTGGATGAGTCCTTCTGGTCTGACAGTATGTGAAGACTTCACTATTCTAAATATAATTCAAACTATGCAAAATATTGGAAGCATACAGTTGGGAAATGTGAGGCTGTATTTTTAGCCAAGAGACAACCAAATCATATACAGTATAGCCTCGTGAGTCAAATAGTATCAAGCAACTTGACAATCTATGGTCCATAGATAATTAAGTTACCTAAGTACGATCATCGTTGTCTCGCCAACTCATAGATTGTTAAGTTAGTTAAGTACGATCACTGTTGTGTCTACATATGGTCTCCATAGATAGTTAAGCTACCTAAGTACCATCACTATTGCGTCTTGATTATAGTTTTAAACTTTTACTTAGCGTATCTTTTTTTTTATCTTTGACACAGCAAAAGAAACTCATGGTTGTGTCTCTTTCTTTTTGACCTTTTAAAAACTGAAAACAGAAACACAATCTAACATTTCATTTCAATCATTCTTTCCGTTTTTGCTTCTTTCGTTCTCATATCCATCAGAAGACAAAACATTGGAGAGAGAGGATACAACAATGGAAGGCTCAAGAACAAGAACTGAAAAGAAGAAAAAGCTACCCAGTGTTTGGTTTTCACTCAAGAAATCTCTCCACTGCAAATCTGATCCCACCGACGTCCACGACCCGAGTTCCAGAAGCAAAGAGACAACCAAGCGATCAACTTACCGGTCCGGTTGCTCAAGATCCATAGCCAATCTCAAAGACGTAATCCACGGAAGCAACCGACACTTAGAAAAGCCGACGACTTGCTCTAGCCCTCGTTCAATCGGAAGCAGCGAGTTTCTCAATCCCATCACTCACGAGGTCATCATCAGCAACTCCACTTCCGAGCTCAAGATCACCGCCGCCGCCGGCGACGTAGACTCCTCCACCGGAGCAAGGGAGTTCGTGGGAACTCTGAGACCAGGAACGCCGGTGCATTACTCCTCTTCAAACAGGAGCCAAGCGTCGAGAAAGGCCTCGTCGGAGAGAGACAGAGGAGGAGCAGCGTTTAAACAGAGCAGGAGAGACTCCGCCGTTGTCAACGGAGACGATTCCTCTGTTTCTTGCCATAAATGCGGCGAGAAGTTTAGCAAACTCGAAGACGCAGAAGCTCATCACCTCACCGAACACGCCGGTAATAACACAAAGTTTCGTACTTTACGTCATAAAGTTTCTAACTTTTTTTTTTGAACTGAATAAAGTTTCTAACTTTTTCTTTTTTTGAACTGAACAAAGTTTCGAACTTTTTTTTTTATCAATAAAGTTTCGCAACTTTCAACCCAAAAATTTTCATTTTCGCCAGTGACAGAGCTCGTGGAAGGAGATTCGTCGAGAAAGATCGTGGAGATGATATGCAGAACAAGCTGGTTAAAGACAGAGAACCAATGCGGGAGAATCGACCGTATCCTGAAAGTGCACAACATGCAAAAGACTCTAGCGAGATTCGAGGAGTACAGAGACACCGTCAAGAACAGAGCGAGCAAGCTACAGAAGAAGCACCCGAGATGTATCGCCGACGGAAACGAGCTCCTCAGGTTCCACGGAACCACAGTCTCGTGCGTTCTAGGGGTAAACGGGTGCACGAGCCTTTGCTCGTCGGAGAAGTGCTGCGTTTGCCGGATAATAAGAAACGGGTTCTCGGTGAAACGGGAGATGAATAACGGGATAGGGGTTTTCACGGCGTCGACTAGCGGGAGGGCGTTTGAGTCGATCGAAATGGACGGTGGTGATGGGACGACGGAGAGGAAGGCGTTGATCGTGTGTCGGGTGATCGCCGGGAGGGTTCATAGGCCGGTGGAGAATGTGGAGGAGATGGGCGGGTTGAATGGGTTTGATTCTTTGGCGGGTAAAGTTGGTTTGTATACTAATGTTGAGGAGCTTTATTTGCTTAACTCTCGAGCTTTGCTTCCTTGTTTTGTGGTTATCTGCAAGCCCTAAATCAACTTTTTTTTTTGGGGTTAAGTTGTGTGTGGTATCAATAGAGTTTTAACAACGCAAAGTTGGAATATTGAGTTCACAGCTATGAAAGTATTTAGCATTAAGAACGTATAAACTGTAGTTGTGTTCACGTAAAACCTATAACAACAAAAGTTCATTTGAGACTTTTTGCTACTATTGTTGGAGCAAGTGGAGTACGAGAATAAAAGAGACTAAAGTTTGAAGAAGTTACATCACGTCTTAGAAAGCCGAAGTTACATCACCGAAGAGTGGAAGCTGAAGTTACATCACGTGAAGAGTGGAGAAAGTTACATCAATAGTCTTTAGAAGTCATAGTTTAGTGGAGTATTACGTTTCCTTAATTTATGCAAGTAGAATAGTTTTTTTTGTTATCTTCAAAGCTATATAAAACAACCATCATATCTTAATGTAAGCAACAAATTTTGTCTTTCTTGATGCAATACTTGTCTGTGATTAATTACAACTATTAGTTCTCCTCCTTTTCTTAATCAACTTCTATCAGGTTGTTTTGGCACTGATCTCTAAGTGGAAAAAGACAGAACGTTTTGTTCGTAATGGTGTTTATTGGCTGTTAGATTCATGTGGAATAGAGAAATAGAGAAATGGGGGG